>NC_139669.1:13804017-13981517 GCF_951799395.1 Argentina silus
AATTGCGTGGGTTAGGGCTTGTAAGATGATGCCTTTTAACTGATGTAGAACTACCCTGCAAAAGAGTTTGTCACATTCCCTTTGTTTATGCCCGCAACTGTATTTGTTGCTCTGAAAAAAATGTAAACATGTTGTTGATATCCTATTCTAACAAACACGTTTGTCAATTTTACTTTTCTCTCCAACCCTCTCTGTATCTACTGATGCTTCAGGCGGTTTGCTCTTCTTCTGCCGTGAACTTTAAAGCAAACTTTATAAAATGCATCTGCAAGGTGTCTCAAGGTGTGCTCAGGTGATGCTTCGACTACATTTCTAGGGCTCACTCTACGTACAGCAGCCATTGCTGAATGAGGCCTTCCTAATATCTAAAAACATCATCAGACGGTAGCCTAAAAACTGCACCACCCACCCCCCTACCCCCCATGCTCCTCCCTCCCAGATCTGCTTACCTTTCTTTTCTTGGACCGTCCCTCGGCCTGCAGGGTGCGTGTGCACTGCTCTACACACTCCCTGAAGCTCACGTTGCT
Organism: Argentina silus; assembly: GCF_951799395.1. NCBI lineage: Eukaryota > Metazoa > Chordata > Actinopteri > Argentiniformes > Argentinidae > Argentina > Argentina silus. Next base: position 13,804,545 of record NC_139669.1, read on the forward strand.
GTGATCCGGGGTGTAGTCCAGGTCTGCAAGCTGAGCCAGCGACAGGATGTAGTTGCAGGCGATTCTTAATATAGCCAGCTTTGACAACTTCTGTCCATACGAGTAGCAGGGCACCTGTGGGGCCAGAGTTGGTCAGAGGCCCATTGCACAGAACAAGAGTGGATGGTATAGGCAACAACAATGTTGGGGTTTGCAATTATAAGGGACACTCTTTTTAGAAAGATTGTTGTATATGGTGTCAGATGGTGTCCCATGTGTCAGTGTTTGACCATGTTAATCTATGTGCCAAAACAGCTGCTGCGGATGACGCAGTGCAAAAGGACTTCAGGACTTGACAACGTCAACTTCACTGACTGTGTTTTCAAGGAGGGGACTCAGATACTGTATGTCATGTCACTTTTAAATAAGTTTACTAACAACTAAAGAAAGAACACATCTGTGACATAGAGACAGCCAAAATATAGTAACTCCTTCTTCTCCTTCACTCATTGTGAGAGATTTGGATATGGTTTCACTTATGTTTTGATTGCATAGAATTGACATGAATAGGGCCATGGTACACTTGGAGGCCAGACAAGGTCTAGATCATAGGTCATTCTGTAGTGACAATGCCACTGTTTGGACAGACACATCTCTTATGGATTATGGAATCTGTGTGATCGGCAGCATTATAGTCACATATGGGGCTAATGCATCTATAATGCACTTCTCTGTCTGTCTTGGGAAAATGCAGCTTACTGCTCTATAACACATAACTGCGACAACACCAAATTGCACTCACTGTTGTTATATTAAACAATTATATATATATATATATATATATATATATATATATATATATATATAAAATTAAGGAAGCAATATTAACATTCAATTACATCATTATAGTATATCATGATGTATTGACTTTTAAAATAGTTTTTATCTGTGTTTTATCGAGATAACTCCTTGACAGTTTTCATAAATTCATATGGTGTTATCGACTCTTCATTCGGCATTAACATTCTGCACAAGAGGGCTCATTGTGCAGATTGTGTGTTTAGTGAATTCAGTGGAAATACCTGCTTTCTCAGCGCCTCAAAGGCTGCACTGATGGTATGCACCCGGGTCCTCTCTCTGGCATTTGCCAGTAGCCTCCGTGTCTGCTGAACGGCTTTGATCTCAGTGACGACGCCAGACGTTTCTCCCAGCCGTTTCCTTGGCGATTCCGCCGGCTCCGAGCTGTTATTGCTGTACGACGCCTGGGAGGCTGATGAGAGGGACCTCTCAGAGCGCTGACATAGAACGATCCGCGATTGTAATGTGTGATCAGACCCAAATGACTGTTGATAGTCATAACTTGTAACCTGTGGAAATGTTGTATGATATGTGTCTCTGGTTGTCGGCTCAGATAAAGACCGTGATTGTGATGATTCGAGCTTCCCAGTTACTGTTGGTACAGCATTTATCCTCATATCAATAGCAGTATTTGGGTTTGGTGATGAAATGATGGAATTCCCCAAGGACACATCAGTGGAAGGCTCCTCTAGTCTTTTTTGGGCACTGTTTCTAAATGTCTCTTCCATCAGCTCCCCCATAGAGTCGTCGTCCGTTCTTGAATCATGTTTGAAACTTTTTACTTCGCTGAGATGTTTAGGGTCCCGAGCTTTTCTTTTATACTTTTTATTCCCAGGTCCATCCTTCCCATTAATAGGTCTAGTCTTCCAACCATCGCTGAGCAGATGTGGGTTCCTCATTTCAAGAAAATTGCAAAAAAACAAAATCGACAACTGTACTGTAGGCTACCGCAGCTATAGACTAACTGCAGCCTAATCGTATACAGTATTGTGCAATAGCACAAAATATTATATTATAACTTCATCAATAAAACAAAGTACTGAGAGTCCTTATGGATTGCAACATAATAATTCCGACGAGAGACATTCGTCAACAAGCTTGCTATATATATATAACATAAATTAAGAATAGACCGCATGTGCAGGCGCGTGTTGCTCCCGTGGATTCCGAGCGTCTTCTGGAGCCATCCAAAATTGCCAGCATTTTTTTGTGAATGTGCGCTGAGGTTCATCTGTATTTGTTTAGCCTCAGTTTACATAGAAGCCCCTGTCGGCAAGATAAGTCGCCACGCCGCCCACAGCGAGAGACCGCCCAAAACCTCTCGTCGTGCGTAATAACCATTGACAATAATAACAGATGAACATTGATTGATCAATCGATTGATCACTTTATAGGCACCTTTTAGATTAATATGGAACACCATACAATTAGGATGACCATTATGGTTGATACATTAGTACAAATGTATGTATTAAGGTTTTAAGCATAACTTAACATGAGCCCTACTTATTCATGATGTCGCCTATAAAACCCAAGAGCCTAAAAGCAGGAATGGGTGGGTGGAACATTTTGGGCAGCACCAGTGACTTCTTAATGTTTGTGTGTGCAGACCCTTAACCTACTGAATGTCATTGAATGGATTGCTTAAATGATGCCTATAGGCCGAATGCAAATTTAATACAAAAGCTTTAACTGTATGTATTCATCTGGACAATTAGTTTGCCTTGTTTCAGTGAGTTAAATTAAACTTTCAGGTAGCCTAAACTACCTAAACGTTCAGGTAGCCTATACAGCATGATGCAGCCTGTCATACATAACAATGGGTTGCATTACTCAGGCCACTTACCACACAAAGAAAGTGCCTCGTATAGCGACACCCACTGGAATCGTGCCTATACGGTTATTATTTGCCCTAACTTAATAGAAGCAGTCGTTGAAGGACAGTCACAGTACGATGTCGCCACCTACAGCATAAATGATTCTCATTCTCTTTCTCTCTTCTCAATCTGAAAAAGAGACAGATAGACTGAGAGAATAGGTGTGTGTGTCTTCTAATGTTTATGAAACTGTGAGTAACCCAGACAAACATTTTATATCTCTAAATATCAGGTGATAAATCATTTGATGCATATCACAGCCCAGAACTATAGGGAAAGCTTTCATGTGCTAGAATGTTTGGGTAGAAATGTCATATATGTAACTTGTAAACATCAATTACCCTATAGGCTATATACAGCCCTTACTGTCAGAACATTTTCCCCGAGTGAAGAGATCCAGAGAGGCTTTAGCACTGGATTTTTTTTTAAACACAAAGGCCTCCAGTTGTTCCTGGGCAGTGTGCCAGTCGCTCAGCGACCTGCTGCTTCCTCCTGATATTAAATTCCTCTGGCATGTACTTTGCCCTGGCTGACGCCAGCCCGCCACCAGGCCCCAACAGTAAATATTTCCAGCTGGCACCATTGCTGTGCTTCTCAGATGAGGTCATTCATAGTGTTCTTTAAAGGTCTTCAGTTAAAATTCAGCTTTAACTTTATGGAGGAATATCTTTTTCAAGAAGTGTTTCCTCTTTCCAACTAATCTGAACATTGATTGTTAATTACTGCCACTCTGTGGGTGATAGCAGCAGTGCAGTCCAGTACTGTCTTGAAGAGCAGTATTGACTTGAGGATACATGTGGTGATTGGGGGTGATAAGCTGCGCAGCGCAAGTGCATTACCTTCTGTGTCATAAATGTCTCTGGTCACTGGTAACTCACTTGAGACGCTAGTATGCTTAACCGTCTCTTAATTGACCAAAAATGTGATTATATGTTACCTGTTGGAGAAATACAGAATTTACTATTCATTCTAGAAACAGGCATCATGTTCATATTCAACTTTCATGACGTGTGGGTTTTCAGCAGGATATACAAAAATGGCTCTGTAACAGCCATGGAAATATAACGTCTGGGACTGACAGAGCTCCAGAAATCCAACATGATCTTGACTGTTTCACTAATCTCACTGCTAGATCGCTATAACAATTGTAGTGCACATTTTTTTTCACTATTATTGTATTATTATTACTTTAGGCCAGCCACCAGTTAGGGCACTATTTCCTCTTTGCCAAATTTGTAATTTGAGGATTGCTGCTAAAGGAGAAGATTTTGTAGCTACACTAGAACAAGATACTAAAATTATAAATTCCTTGTGGTTGGGATAAATGTTCTGATATGGTACAGTCGCAATGTCGCAGAGACATTGGTGACACTTTACATCCTTATGCCTTTGTAGTAATACCATGAAGTATTAGGCCTACATAATGAACATGTTGGTATTGCAATTTTGTAATTGATTTGTAGCCTATTTACGCAGTGTTTTTTTGTCATTACAAGGAATATTTCCACATGTGAACACATATAATACTTGTGTTATTCATATATTGTCACAAAACAAACGCATCTCAGTGATGTTCTAGATGTGAAGCTAAAACAACCAGAGTCTTTTATTTTGAAAAAGAAGATAGTGTCGTGGAAGAGAAGGGATAGTCGTGGCACCGGAAGTTGTCATTCTTTATGTTGATTCTGGCCAGGTTCATTTTTGTTCCAGCTATCTGAAATAAACATTAACTTGCGAACATAGATGTTACTGGCACCAAGTTAATATGGATCGCCCAGAAGTAACATTTACTTTGGCCTACATAGTATTTGCGTTTTGCTTTGTATTCACGCCTAATGAATTTCGATCAGCAGGTTTCACCGTGCAAAATCTGTTTTCAGGATGGCTCGGGAGTGAAGACATTGGTTTTATTCAATATCATGTCAGGAGAACGAGTGTCACTTTACTGGTTCATTCAACTTTGCCTCTTGGTAAGTTAGCTAGTTAGCTGGCTAGCTAGTACTGTTCTAGGCATATATATACGCTGCAAGATAATAAATGCACCTAGCCCAGTAACATTGGCACACACATAGTGAACCACTGTCATGTAAAGTGATAATTCTATGAATTGTCTTGTCATATTCAATCCGTCTCTAACCACATAATTCAAACAAAGTACATTGATTGAAGATACAGCCAACTAACAATATGTCTTGTGTCCCAACAGGGTACTACATGGGAATGTGCATAGCTGCACCAGAGAAAAACCTCAGCTATGTCCACTTAGTCAGTGATGGATGGAGGGCTTTCTTTATGCTGTCTGTGGTTCTGCAGCTCCTCAGCTGGATGCTGGTAATTTATTGGTCTCGACACAAATGGGGAAATCATCCTATTTCAAAGAACCTCAAAGCCCATGCATTGCCACAGTCCGGCTGGGGAGCAGTTGCTTCTTCTGTCAACACAGAATTTCGTCGCATTGACAAGTTTGCTACAGGAGCTCCTGGTGCACGGGTGATCATCACAGACACATGGATTATGAAAGTCACTACCTATTATGTGCATATTGCATTGCAGCAAGACACTCACCTTACTGTCACAGACTCAAGGCAACATCAGCTTTCACCCGACTCAGCCACTCCTGTGCAAATTCTGACTCTCTGGGTGGCCAGCATTAACCCCAGTGTCAAGGCCTTTGACATAAGGTACAATAACACCAGTTGTATAGTTTGGTCATTCACATTTTTACATTTTACATTTCAATTGAGATGTTTTGGGGAGTACATTATTACCTCAAAACTAAGGCATTAAAATATAGGCCTAGCTATGGCTTTTCTTTGCCATAATGCCATTTTGTTAAGTTTGTATGTCCCTCTGTTTAGGCTCAACTCAACTGAGTATGCTGAGCTACGAGAGAAACTGCATGCACCAATCAGGAATGCTGCCAACGTGGTCATCCACCAGACTATGAGTGACCTATTCTTGGAAACATTCAAATCCCAGGTGGCACTGAACCAAATCTACCAGTTGACCAGTGGACAGGTGAACCACGCAGTCAATACAACACTCAATGAAAATCACCCTCGTAACCCCTACATGGTTCTCTGTTGCCTGACACCAGACAGGATTTTGCTTCATCAGCATTTCAACAAAGCAAAAATCAGTCTGGTTCCAAGGTGCAAATTGACCTCTAACTCTGTATGTCTGTGTGAAATCTGACATTTCTGAAATATCAGAGGGCAGGAGAGTTAAGGATGTAAGTGATGAGGAGAACCTTGCTCCTCTGCTCTGTTGAATGGAAGGCTTATCCTTAGCTGCTCTCTACCTCTCCCTCTGTTCCTATAGGAGCTGGAGCCCTGCATTGGCTGCATGCAGGTACCAGCCAACACCAAACTGCTGCGGCTGTGCCTGGAGGAAGGGGAGGGGGAAGGGGAGTGCCAGCAGTGCTACTGCAGACCCATGTGGTGCCTCACCTGTATGGGGAAGTGGTTCGCTAGCCGCCAGGACCAGCAGCAACCAGAGACCTGGTTAGGCAGCAGAGTGCCTTGCCCCACTTGTAGGGCCAAGTTCTGCATCCTCGATGTCTGCATTGTTCACTGATCAGTCAACATCAGGCATCTTTTTCTCAGTCTATTTCAAGGAAGCGCATAGAAGTCTGCTGGCTGCTGCTATGCGCATCAGATTTCCTTAGAGATGCTTTTCGAAATGTGCCTGTCTCTTTTACATCATTGGTGTTGTTTGCTCTTTGCTATTCCCCCCTTGAGAAACCTTGGTGTATTGTAGTTTTGTTTCAACTATGTTGTTCATAAATGTGTGTCCATCAACTTGTTTTTCTCTTGGAACATGTCTACAACATGGACTCTTACCTGATTAGAGGGAAGAGATTGAGCTATGCGCCTCAAATTAGCCTCTAGAAGAGCTAGGCCTATATGTCATACATCCAAAATTCAATTGATTTTTACTTGGGGTTGGAAATGTTGGTACAACAAATAATCATATTGTTTAATTTAATTTTCTCTATCTATTTCAAGACTACTGTTACAGAAACATGTTTTACCTTTGGTTATCATACTGTACCTTCCATGTCTCTGTTATGCAATATAGAAACTGTCAAGTATGAACTGAAGCGGTCTGCTCAGGATGAAATGGGGGAATCTGACTATTTGGGGCGTGGTATATTAAATCGCCATCTACCTCATTTGACAATAAGTCTATTTTACCTTTATTAGAAATTGGCTTTGGCACTTTGGTTGAAAATCTGGGGGATATCGTATGTGCCAATTTTCTTACCACTGGCTGCTGGTCAACAGAGTGATTTAATGAACCTGAGTACAAAACAAGGTTACAAATGCTGGATAATGGCCAGAAAACATTGGAATGAATGAGGTGATGACAATTAAAATGTGTATCAATCAAACATGCGCATGTCCTTGTTTTGAATTTCATTAACCATTGACATGAATTCATGTAGGCTACATTGTTACTAGAATCTATTAAATATGGAAGGACCTGACGGGCATTCTTTAGCCCCGCAGAAGGTAACAGTTTTGTAAGCAGCTGCAGATCATCCACAAGTCCCTCCCCCTTTTATCATATGACAAGAATGTTGACGCTAAGGAAGCGCGATCCTCTTGGCGCGCAGCATTGAATCAGTCATTCAGAGCCAGTCCTCCGAAGTAAACGACTACTTTCCCAGCTCTGTCAACAGAAGAAAATGTCTTATCGGCACACAACTAGACGCACCGAAGGTGACTATAGCGGCGATGAAAATAGGTGAGTTGGCATTTACGTGGCTCTGAACATACATTGATAAGTTATTTCTGAAAGTATTTTGCATTCCACTTTCTCTCTCTCGCGCCCGCCGTCTTCTCCCGCGAACTCGGACGCGGTGTTGTCACAGTTCGCGGTTTCTAGTTCCAGCAGTAGCTAACAGTATCTTAGCTAGCTACTGTGTCTGGCAAATAATGTCTTTATTCGAACATTTCTATCTTCCCTGTAATGGGTTATCGTCTTTACCTCAGCCGACTAGATTATGACATCAAAAACATTTGGTAATTCAATGATATTTGGTTCTTATGACTTAAGTCACCTGCTGCACTAGCATTCTTTTAGCAGCTAGCTAGCTAGCCACCTTTTAGCGGGTGTTCTTGGGGTCCCTCATTGACAGTGGCTATACAGCTGTCGATCCATGCATGAACTTATCTAGCAAAGTCTTTTTTTTAGAGTGTCGGCTATATAAAATTGAATGTAAACATATTTGAATTGTTCAATGTGTCCAGCTAGTAACACCAAACTCGCTAGCTACAAGGTTTAGCTGGCTTGCTATTCAGCAATACACCCCCATTTCGCGCTCAGAGATATGGCGTTCCGGCAGCATGCATTGTTGTTGCGAAGGCAAATTGTTTAGCTAGCTACTATAGATATAGCAGATCTTCTATGGTAAGATCTCACCTAGTCAACAGGATGCATTTGAGTCTCACACACATTGTCTCCACCATATGTGTTCAGAATCTATAATTGTATCTGTTTTGTGCTACTCCAACACTGCACCAAGTCAACATCATGAATTCAGTCGTTTGTGTTCCGTATATCATTGGCTGTAGGAATAAAGGCCCTTCAAGGTATTCCCATTGCCGAAAACGTGGAGCTGATGGCAGTTTAAGGTCACAGGAGGACTTGGATACGACCCATGATCTGAAGAAGAGTAACCACAAACACACTGACAGTAGACCTGTGAGGTAAGATGTCTCAGATTTAACACATTTTATTTCAGGCAATCTGCTGTGAAGCCCTAGACAGCCAAACATGAAGGAAGCTTGTGAATGAGGACAGCTTGTGAGAACAATAGACTGGCCAAATGGCTGAAATGCAAATGTTCCTGTCACCCTGAACAAAGATGGGTTAGACTAAAGGTTTATGAGAAGTGGTATGTTTCTCCTTTTCAAGTTGTAGCTGCAATTTTCATTTAAGTATTATGGCTGTCAGCCTATTAAAACAACAGGCTGATTATTCTGCTGATGAATTGCCTTATTTTTCACTGTCATTTCTGTGATTTTTCTATGCAATCTATAGACAAGAAACCCAAAGTGGTGCTTAAACAATGAATGGTGTGTAATATGGTACTTTACGAGTTAACAATGAAATTATGGCATTTCCCATAGATTTAGACAAAATGGTGCTAATTGTTTGAACTGAGCTTCCTTGGTACGACATGTTTACTTGGCTACATGTCGCTCACTCTAGCTAACTTCTTGTCCTTGGTCTGATATATATAAGAAAGAAATACATACATGCAAAGAAAGAAATCTAATATATATATATATATATATAGAAAGAAATCTAATATTTTATAGAGGCACTCAACCTTGTATTTTTCTTTCAGCTTTACCACTCCTGAGAGTGATGGTCCTGTTTCCAGGTGCCAGGACTGGAGCAGTGAAGTGGAGGATAGTGAGATGCGCTCAAGTGTCCGCAATGATATGCAACGGTCAGTGCCCTTCCTTTGTCACTAATTGTGGAGAATCAGTAGTATAAGCTATCACTCTAATGACCTGGAGGAAACTTGAACACGCAAGTGACATTAGAGCAGTTCAAACACAAATGTGCCTTGATTAGCCTAACAACATTTCACTACTTTGTCGCTATAAAATGTTTAAATTAGGCCTTTTTTCATTTAGTTACAGGAGGAGGATACTGGCAGCAGAGTTTAGCCAAAGAGAGCGAAAGACCTCTTCTGGAAGGTATGTTTGATTAATGATGTCTTGTACACTGTTTATCTAACATGCATGCACTTATTTATTCATTCCTTCGCTAATTTGTTTGGCCTGCCTCCTCAGCGAAGAATCCAGAGAATCATCCTCCCCAGTCCCAGGGGAGATGGAGACGGATGAGGGAGTCCTGATGAGGAGACAGAAACAGATCAACTATGGCAAGAATACACTCGCTTACGACAGATACATCAAGGAAGTGCCCAAGTGAGTCTAAGACTTTGAATGTGGGTCTCTTGTATAACTCAAGATGTTTGTTTTAATTATTCCTGAGCATCTTTTGTTCATGTGAACTGCAGTTATGACAGGGGATAATGTATTTGATCATCTTATGTTTAAACATACAATTACAGCAGAGGTTAATCTTCAACTAATTACTGTCCATCATTTCTTTAGACACCTGAGGCAGTCAGGAGTTCATCCCAGAACTCCCAACAAGTTCAAGAAGTACAGCAGGCGCTCCTGGGACCAGCAGATCAAGCTGTGGAAGGTAAAGCTTCATGCGTGGGACCCCCCTGCTCAGGAGGGCAGTGACCTGCAGGCCATGTAAGTCCCTTTCATATATTGGCACTTTACATGTTCTAAATGTTTGTAGTCACTAACTTCATTTGTAAATGCTTTGAAGTGATGGGTTCATCACCCTATCCAATGCAATTGGCTGAATCCCCATGAAAGTGAATCATTTTGTTTGTCACACAGGACCTATTCAAGAGTAACATTTTTAAATGCAATTTGTCTTGATTTCATTAATCCATTTAGAGAGGAGATCAACTTCGATGATGTCATGGACATTGAGCTGGACTTTCCAACAGACTCAGACTCAAATGCACAGAATTCCAAAGTCAGCAAGGCATCTGCATCTCAAGCGGTGAGTTCTTTATCTAAACCTCAATGCTTTGGTTTATGATCAAATGTGTTTTAGTGAAGTTTAGATGAGTTGTAGTTATGTTTTTCATAGGTCTCTACAAGTCATCTATTTATCTTAAATAATTTAGCATTATTTTTTCTGTTGTAGGACTCTTGCTCAGGGACCCCCAGCAAGATGATGAAAACGGATCCATCAGTGGACCCCGACATGGCATAACTGTCCTCAACAGTAGACAGTAGAAGGTTGTTGAAGTCCTGTAATATTGTCTGCCTACACCATGGATTCTTCCACCACTGAACCAGTGATGTCTGGTTGAAAGCAGATTGTGGTAAAGAGACATGCCTCAGGGACACTCGCTGAATTCTGAATCAATCCATAGTCCCCTGAAACACTAGGTACTCCTGTAGATCTGAAGTGATCGGATGGATGACTGGATTCCCACCTAGCCTATCAGAAGGCAATTGGTGAATCAATTACCATATTGCTTCACCGGTACAGATTTAGATATACTGTAGATTTACAGCTGTACCTAGGTAGTAGGTTTGAGGGCTTGGTTAAGAATTCACACCTTTGTCTGGTGTTTGAGGATGGGCTCCATGGCTATCACTGAAATGGAAAGATCTGGCAAAAATAAATTACATGACTTCAAGGACAAATTGTTCATACTTTTGAATTCAAATCGGTCAGTGACTGAATTGAACTGTATATAGTTATTGAATCTTTCTTAAAAGTTGTTAAATGGATGCTTGCATCACATTTTATAATTGTTCATGCCTTGTATAAGAAAACATTGTCTTGAAATGTAATTCATTTGAGTACTTTTTGGGAGTTGTTTTAAAGTTGTTTTGGAATACAATGTCGTACTGTATATTTTCTTAGTATTTTTGCCAGGCTTATAATGATGACATTGGATTTTTATAGGTGTCTTGTGAAATAAATAAATAAATAAATAAACTGGAATTATAGTGATGTTGTAAGTTATACTTTTATGTAATTGTAATTTGTTTTGTTCTCACTAGTCATTTTGTTGTAGTTGTGAATCAGCTGAAAAAGCCAGCTCTCTTTCATACCATGATACTTGGATAGAGTGAGCAATACAACATTTTTGCAATCTTGATTTATTTGACAGTAAACAGATTTTAGAATATTTCGTTTAAGGAGTGCAGTGACAACACACAACCTGACGCCGCCCCTTTATTAACCATAACAACAAGGGACGCGCTCTTTTCATTGGCTGCTTGTGAGTCTCATGTTAGCTTGCTAGCTGTGCTATTAATGGACCATGCCTGATTATTTCATTAGCACTACAAAAGGATTATAGCCCAACATAGTTTTGGCTAATAATACGTCGATAACAGTTGATTGCAGTTAGCTAGTAATCTCAGCAAGTGTGAGTACCAAGCATGGACGTCAATCAGGTAGCTGGAGATCTTGAAGTTCGATGAAGACTTCTACATAGCTAGCAATGGATGCTACATTTCACCAAGAACTTGACAGCCGAACGAAATTATTAGTTAGCTAAGAAGAGAATGATGGATCACTAAAAGAAGAATGTTGTCAATTTAACCTGCTAGCGAACGGGACTTGTCATCAAGAAGACTTGACCATGGGTTTCGTTACTTTGGACATTGTCATAGATTTCACAGGTAACGTTAAACTAGCGCCTGTTTTTAATGCTAGCCAGTCAACCAGGTAGGTAGCTACTTAGCCGCTGAATCTGAAATGCTTTGCTCGCTAGCAGCCTAGTAGCCCCAATTTGTTACTAGACATAATACTTATTACTTGTGGATGTTGTTGACGTCTACAAATATCCTCATGTAAAAAGTAGTACGTCAAGTCACACATTGAGGCTAGCACAACCTGAATTCACTGGCCTATTGTTGGGTAGAGATATTACTTGCTTTCTGTGAAAACATATCTAGTGTCGTTAATAACGATGTCACAGAACAACATCGACCAAGTAAAGCTAGCTAGACCTCATACTGCGTTATCTGATCTCACAGCTTAAGGCTTACCTACCTAGCTATGTTACAAGTCAAGTGTCATAATGAAACAAACGATTTAGACTCCAGTTCAGGCAGTCCTCATCTGTGGAGATAGTATTCCTAAAATGCTACCTTGAGTGACATGATCCTTTTAAATCCGGTTCCTTTCTCAGTTAGTTAACAATTAAATTAACTGTTGGTTTCAGCTACATTTGCGCCTGGTTTGACTTTATGCATTCCTGAATAAATTCAAGTTGTCATCCCTCTTTGCTGTGCGCCAAATGCATGTTTCGCGGAGGGGCAGGGTGGTATTATAATACTTACCCATATCCAGTACAGGTTTTTTAAGTATGGGGGTGACGCCAGCAAGCTTTAGAGCAGAGGGGACATTACAAGTTGAGAGGAAGGAGGTGACAGCTTTGATGATGAGCCGACTGATTGTTGGGAGGCATCCCTTTACCATTATATTTTCATACACAGTCAACAATAGCTGTTTGATGAGTAAGCTAGTATTGCATTTTATTTTCAACAGCAATGTGAACCATTTTGGAACAGAAGTCTTTGAGTGTGCTGGTGTTTGCACATGGCTCAGAGTTCCTGCAACCCTCAGGAGACCCAGAAGAATGGGCCTGCATTGGTTACAGATGGGCAGGGAGGCTCTGACCAGGCTACAGGTAACAAACTATGGGCTCAAAATCGAACTACCTCAATATTAGTATTGAATTTCCAAAATGTATTCTATACTACAACTTGTCCTTTGCAAAGAAAACCACTGTATTATTTTTTTGGGGGGAAAGCTATAGAATTATAGGTTTGATACTACTTTTTGTCTCTATCCAGATAAAGCAGAGACATCACCTTTGAATGAAAACACTGAACTTCACACTACTGAAGAAGAACAGGTCAGTTTCAGTGACCCTCATCCTCAGGTATCCAGTAGGCATTAGTGTTTTGCAGTCAACATGAAAATGATAAATCTTGACTAGGTTATAAATCATGTATATATTTTTTTAAATCTGAACCGTCCTATTTCAGAATAGACCAAATGCTTGGTCAGAAGCACTGTATGAGGACCTCCTTTCAAAAGACAAACTTGATGGTATGATGTGGGCAACTTCTTAATCCCCTTTAGTTTTTTTCTTAATCAAATATTGATAGTTAACACCTAAGCTACGTAATAAAAAAGCGAATGTTTATATGGATTACAATGCTATTTACCCATGTTCCCTTTAGCTTCCTGGTCCCAGAGCTCCTTCACCAAGTCTCTGCAGAAGGCAGAGGCCCTACTGAGGACACGCTTCAACCCCAGCCTCAAGTGGCTGATGAGGCAGAAAAGCGATGAGAGCTGGGACTTTGAGAACCAGGATACGTTTGTGGCGTGCCAGAACCTGACCTCTCGGTCCTCCAGGAGGCTGCAGCGGCTGGAGCAGGGCATGCTTGGACTGAGTCCACAGTGCCAGGTGGTGCGGGGACCACGGATGTGCCAGTTGCAGGGCTGTGCTAGGGGCTTTTCTATGGAGGGCAGTGTTTACCACCACCCACCGGCTGCCACCCTCAGCCAGCACTATGGGCAGCTGCAGCACCTGTTAGAGCAGCGGGCTCAGCTCCTCTTCCTCCATGAGTATGCCCGGCGCATCAGAGTCGCCACTGTATACGTTGCCAAACTGACGAGCCTGCTAGAGAGGGAGCTAGGCACGCTCTCTGACAGAAGTCGGGCCTCGGAGCGACCCAACTCTGCCTGGAGCTTTGGGATGGGGGGCCTGTGCCAGGAGCTACGAATCCATGTAAGCCATTGGGATGCGCTATGTGCCAAAGCCCGGTCTGATGTTTACCTGCGAACTGTTCTGTTCCAGAGAACGGAGACCCTGGCTGTCATGCGGCGGACACTGAGACTGCTGGGCCTGCAGGCTCTGGTTCAGATGGAGCGCTGTATCTATGCAGCCCTCTCCATTCTAGCCTCAGCCCAGCTAGCTAGGGTGCCTAAAGATGCCTTAGAGGACCTGCTGGCGGGTGCTGAGGTGTTCAACCAGGTGCTGGATGAGCAGAGATTTCAACACAGAGACTCCCTGTGGAAAACTCAGGCCCTGCTACTGTCCGATTGGGCTGTGCTGACAGGGAGGCCTAACACCAGGAGGGGGTGCCTCCCTGCACCCTTCCCTGTGGTTGAGCTGATGAGGATCCTGGCCGTGCACAGGGGGCAGATGGTGGCAGAGCAGCTCCACCAATGGGCATCCCAACAGAGCTACCTCCACTCCCAGGCTCCACACACAGGAGCCCCAGCGCCTACCTGGGAGCAACTAGAACTGCTATTCCCCCTGCTCCCCTCTCTCCACCTCTCACAGCGCAGTCCTGATAGGCCCACGCTAGAGACTCTCCCAGGGCCCAGTGCAGGTGAAAATAAGCTGGAAAGGTCCTCTCATTGGCCCTCTGACCTCCCCTTTGCAGCATTCATCCGTCAGGACAGGAAGTCTCTGGACATCCTCTTCCAGGCCTTGGTGTCGTCTACAGACCTGCTGGCTCCACACATCCCCAACAGGCCCAGGCCGGAGCGGATCAGCACCCCAGAGGACTGCCCATCAACATGGGGCAGTGACTCAGGAGAGGCCCAGCCCACAGAGGAGGCCAGGCAGGACTTGAGAAGACCCAAGTCGGTTCAGTGGCTGGATGTTAGCCAGTCTGGGGCGTGTGTGGAGCTGTTTAGTCATTATCGGGGCCTGCTGTGGAGAGAGTTTGGCAAAGCCCTCATCCATCGCTTCCACCAACCACCGCAGACAGATCCTCTGGGAAGCGTTAACCAGTGGAATGACCAAATGGTTCTCCAGCTTGTAATGTTGATCAACCATGTCTGTAGAGCAGGTAAGACACCCAACCTTTGTAGTTGGGATTAAATATTATTTAATTGCCACACAACTGAAGTTGCTATTTGCTTTCAGTACAGCAAGAAAGTGCATAGGATAATAAATAGAAAGGCTAGATTAAGACATACAATAAAAAATACATGAGCAACATTGGACATTCATAGTACAGCTTTTGGCAGCAGTTATTGGCAAAGTGCAAAGTGGCCAGGTTGACTTTGGAAAATAGGTATTTGAGCTCAATTTAACTACCTGGTTGAAATAAAGGTTAAATACAATAAAAAAAACTGAAGAAAAAAACAAATGAATAATTATTTCATGTCTTCCAGAGCTCATCCCTGAGGAATGTAGAGATGTAGTTGATGACTTCTGTGTACAGCTCCTGTCCAACACAGCCTTCAGGCATTGGGATGACGGTCAGTTTCTGCAATACAGTCTTTAGGCAACAGCCACAGATTGGAATTCATAATACAAACATATACCAAATATAATGTAATTTTTATAATAATTTACTACCTGCATAAGGTAGTGTATGACTAATTATAATAATGTTGACTGCTGCTTGCAAAAAGTACTATCTCCTCTCTTACTTATCCTGTATAAACAATATGTCACCATCTGTTGCAGTTATGTGTGTGTCACTGGGCTCTGGCCTGAAGGATAAATGTCTTCCTGGGGGGGAGCGTGAGAACTGCATGGTGATGACCTCCACCATGGTGCGACTCCTCCAGCTCTCCCCTCCTCTCCTCACAGTGCTTCAGTGTCTTCAAAACTCAGCCTACCTTGCCCAAGGTAACCAGATCTACAACAATTTCATACCTGCTGTTTCCACTGGAAACCACCTCCATAACTCCACTTCACACACTGTACTTTACCCTTGGTCAGTCTGCAAACTCTATAGTTCAGTTTTCCCAGCTGCCTGGTCCCAGAACTGTTAGTGCGTAGGCAACTCGTATGACTATCCACAACGATAGTCATAGGAGTTGGCCAGAGCACATCCCGATCTGGAACCAGGTTAGTATTCCTGGGCCACCCTTCCCTTTGTAATTCATATACCTACTGTATCACCAGAATTCAGTGTTAACCTTGCCTGGATTTTCTCCTCAGGAGCCAGTAATGTTGGGACCAGAGCGTCTCTTCACCTTGGTTCTCTGAGCAGGGCGGTAGCCTCTGTCCAGACCTCCACTATCTGGGTCATGAGTAAGGCCTACCAGTTCCTCTCCTCCTGGTCCCTCAACAAGTTCCTGCTCGTCACCCAGGGGGACCTCAAGGTGAGGCTAGGCTTCGGTTAACTGTTGAGGAAGCCTATACATTGTATGTGGCCTGAGGTTGATGTAGCAGTTAAGCCTGCAGCCTCCAGCACATATACTCAATGTCTGCGTGCAATCGATTCCTGGTCTCATCACTCTTCTGACACACACACTTCACATCTTCCTCCTGTCCTGTCTCTGGGCTTTGAAGGTGCTAAGAGCGTCAGTGGAGAGGCTACTGGAGCAGACCGAGACCCTGAGTGTGGATGGAGACCACCATCATCATAATCATCACCATCATGTCCTCCTAAAGCAGCAGGCAGCACAACTCACTCAGGGAGTCACAGAACTACAGGTGAGAGACAATTACGCTGAATGTTCCACCCGCCATCTATAAGATCCATTAGAGTTCATTACTCTGTACTCTATTATCTCCATGCTGTATTGCAGGTCTTCTCAGAACTGGTGCTGCGAATCTTTTCCATGGACTGTAAGAAGATGTCTGTGGAGATCTTTGAGCAAACTATGCCCTCAGCAAAGCACTGGAAAGTGAACTACAAAACAGGTAAGTGACTCTGTAAAGAGACGGCAGACTGTACTTGTATTACTGAAAACTATGTTCCCATAATGAGTTATATACTGTAGGTATTGTAAACATTTCCTGAATGTGTGTTGTATCTGTAGTGTTTCCTGGCAACCGCAGTGATTATGCAGCCTCGGCAGCTCAGAGTGTGATTGGCCAGGTGCTGGAGGGGGCGCAGTCACTGCCTGAAGAGGCCTGCATCCCTGCTCTGACTGAGGCCATGACTGCCTTCATGGAGGCCTGGATGGAGCACATCCTAAAACAGAAGATCAAGTTCAGGTATTGCTTCTCTTAATCCAACCTAGCATTACAAAGGGGAGTGAAGAGCATGTATGCATACATAATTACTCACTCACACTCACACATACACACACACACACACACACACACACACACACCAACCCCCCTGTTATTTCCTCTCTCTGCAGTGTCCAGGGGGCTCTGCAGCTGAAACAGGACTTTGACGTGATCCGGGACCTGATTCGCTCAGAGGAGTACAGCCTATCAGAGGAGATCCTCCAGCGGCTGCTGTCCCTCCGGGTCTTCCACCAAGTGGACAGCGCCATTGTGTGTCTGCTGCAGCAGCCCATAGCCAAGCCGTACATGCCCTCGCGAGGTTGGGATCCCTTCAGACGATGCTGTGAGTGCCCACCAGGGGGCACCATGTAAACACACCATCCAGAGATGCTAAATTCAAAATGAGCTAAATGCTTAGCTAGGCTCATAAAAAGCTAGGCTTAAAGAAAAACTTGATAAAGACTGATATTCCAACTCAGGAAAACAGCTCTTACCAATAAAATTACCATAAAAGTTGCATTTTTCAATTGATACATTTCTGGTAAGGGGATGAGACATTATTGACAAGACTCTTGTGGTACTTGTTGCCTGCCTATTTCATTTATTTTCAGTCACATCTTTGTCTCCCTCTTGTTATTCAACCCACCAGGTCCAAACAGTGCCAATGTGGTGGACCAGGCAGGTGGCAGTCTAAACAATCTGGATAGCATGGACATTCAGGCAGTGTGCCAGCAGGCCCAGACCCAGGCAGAGGGTTCGATGACCCCTGGGCTGCTGTTTACCACCCCACCAGAGTCCTACCTGGCTGTGGCTCAACAGGAGTGGCTGGACCTGCGTATGCACAATGGTGCTCGCTGGAAGATCCCCGGTCTGCAGTGCCTGACCAAGTCAGAGCCCTGATCCTTACCTTCTCAATGACCAATCCATATCCTTACTCACCTTTGGAAAAGACACTGGCTGGACCTGACTGGCCTCTTGGAGTGGAACTCCTATGAAGCTGGTCATCCGGCTGCCATTTTGGGCATAGATTAAGCCGTAGATGATGCATTCATCAATGCATAACAGGTAGACAACAAAATGCTCCCTGGCCACAGCTTTGCACGGTTTCTGGCTAGGACATTTTAGTCCTGGGACTGCATCAGAACCTGTCAGAGCCAAATTAGCGACTGTGATGAGAATAGAGTTGTTTTGTTTTTTACTAAAGTTACAAAGTCATCACATTTTCTTTATAAAGATTATTTTTTACCATGACAAAATACCAAGTATTGTGTTTATCAATGTGCATATTTTACCTACCCGTATATATGCTTTTATTTATTTATTTCCAGTCAAAAGACAAATCAGGTTATTTAGATGCTTGGAATCAGCACTTTTTAAGTCATATTTATGAATTACAGTATTGTTTCTGTTGGTAAAAATATGTTGCAGAGATGTGTGCTTGATTGTGATCTAGAATTATGTTCTAATAGCTAGCTGACTAGCTAAAACAGGCGTTGGATAGTACTATCCAGTTAGGTAATGGGGAAGATATCACTGTGCTATGTTGTGATTGTGTTATTCATTGCAATGACCAAAGATGCTCTAAAAAGAAGTTTATCCATTTGAACTAGTCAACTTGAATGTTTATCTGTGTGTTGATCATAATTTACGTAAACCAGGGAGCTCTAGGATGATTTAAGGGAGGTACTTCATCAATTTGGCATCAAATCAGTTATGAAGAAATTGGTGCTTTTTGTGCAGCGGCTGCACACTTTAATAGCATGTGAATTGTAAAAAAACAACCATGTATTTATGTAAATGAATATATTTTAACTTGCCATGCCATGTTGTATATTACTTTCTGAATAAATTATTTATATAGTAAAATGGGTTTCATGTTATATGCTAGTATAGTAGCCTTACTCTGAGAAGTGTTTTTTACTAGTGGAAGAAAAAAAAGCTGAGCGGTAAATGAGTGCGATCATTTCATCGTCCATAGGATGGCGGCGTAGGCCTACAGTATACACATTTAAGAATACCTCAAGACATGCCAGTTGTAAATGGATTAGGTTATAGGCCTATCCCATATTATAGTCCTGGTAGTAAACATATTGAAAGCAAAGCTTTTGAGGACTGAAGTTTACACACTGTTAATGCTATGATGAGAGGCATTAAGAATTGTTCAGCATTGTATTTTCTGTGTTTCTAAATTCGAAAATTCTGCCACAGGCGTAGACTTTAGATGTTCAACCAAAGAGTATTTACCATATAATAATTTATTTGAATTTTGGAAAATGCAACCGCATTGTCTTAGGGAAAACTTACCCCGGAATGCATTTTGACTCAGTGGAATGTTTGTGCAGTAAAAGTTTGTGCAGCCGCATAAAATTTGGCAACGAAAATATGCACAATTTCAGTAAACTCCTGAGTGCACCACGTGATCGATTTACTGAGCACTGTGCACGGGTGATTTATGCCAATCAGGTTGACTAGCGCGTGACTGACGATGCACAGCATCATCATCAAACAAAACAGGTCCAAGGAGAAACCCTGGTCATACCGCGTAGACTAACAAAACCCGTTTTATTGGAAGCCGGTAAACCCGAGAAACCGCAGCGAGCCAGTCAGTATTTACAACTGTACATTTCTTTAAAAACAAGTCCATATAGGCACGTGCAACTCGCCATAGTTCCACCTGTCTGCCTCACCTGCCTGCCCCACACCCCCCACCGCAAAGGTAGGCTAAATGTTCATTTTCAAGTCAACATACTTCGGAGAGCAGGTAAGAGCATTATGCCATCAACTATCCCTCTAATCTCGTTCCCAGACACTTCCGCCCGCTGTGCGCAGTAGCCTGGAGATGAGGTTAACTGTCCTTCCTACATTTTAGACATCAAACATGCCAAAAGTGCGTGGTATATCATGAGTAAACAATCCAAACAATCATGAGTAGATTCACCTGCATTACGCAGCCAAATGAGGTTCTTTACATGTCAAATAAAATGTCATTACTTTCCTTTCTCTTACAAGCCCTACCACATTTGCTTTCATAGGTCAATGGCTATGGTAAGTCAATCTTCGGATCTAGTATACCAGGTGTTTAACACACTGTCTGTCTGAAGCTCACCTCATGCCCCACATTTGAATACACACACACAAACCCCGCACTGACCCTTCCAGAGGTCACTGTTGGCACAGTTTTAAAAAATAATTTCTGCAATTATAAAGAAATGTGCTGTATATCGGTAATGTTTGAAGAACAACTAGAAATGGTGATAAACATGATACCCATAAACTGCTGGTGAGCAACTGCAAATGCCCTGCATTTTTTGTCTGCTCGTGAGCCAAGCAGACCTGAACGCCATTACTATTTTATAGTGACTATTTCCATAATCTCTCAGTTCACTTGGTGACCGTATCCAAAGTCATAAATATTATCCTTCAATTACTTTTATTGGAGGTTCAAAGCGTTAAATAAGAGGGTCAAATACCATACCACAGCATTATAGAGGGGCCTTCGTCTGGTCAGATTGACCCATGCTAGGAATAAAAGAGTTGCTGACCTCTCCATTCAAGAGGCTCACCCTTGGCCTTAACTCAGTCCCGCACTGCACCTCGCCTCAACCAATCAATGTCCTCTCCTTCCCACGCCCTGGCAATTAATTAATTCAAATTGACCATTAAGCCGGTGTGGGGTTGCCTTTGATTAATATTTTCAATATCAGGCTCCCTGCAGTAGTCCTGTCGCACACCTGGGAAATGTATGATAATGTTGTGGTGGTGGTGGTGGAGGGGACGCGAGGGGGGTGTGGGTCCAAGGGATCGGCAAGCTCTCTCCTTACAGCTCACAGCCCAGCTGAGTTATAGCCCAGGAGAGCACCTCACTGTTTGGTGGCGTGTAATTTGAATACAGATTAGCTGGCCCCAGTGTTCCAGTGCTTTGGCACTACCATTACCGGGGACAGTAATTTGACTGATGAACACACAGGTTATCGCAAGGTCATCACCTTCGCCGTGCAGGGGGGGTTGGGGGGGTGGTGGCGGCACGCTGGCCGACCCACTTTTGGTGGCACGGTGAGGAAGTCTTTCGATAGCATAATTAGTTCCTTTAATTAAGAGGCGAGGCAGCTGATTGAATAAATCCTCTCGTAATTAAGCAGCCAATCTCGTGTTCCGATCTTTCCTGGGTTGTTTTCCCCCTCCCTCGCTCCCTTCCTCTCTGTTAATGTTTCTTAAAATTCCCTCTGTGTTATAAAGTAATAGGCGTTTTCATGCTTGCCCATGGCTCTCTACTTTTGCTCTGTTTTCCCCTATGATGCTCTCCATATCCAACTTTGTGAATGGCACCATGATGCTTGAGTATGCCCTTAAGTATACTCCTATCAGGCTCATCCATAGAGATGAAATGGATAGAACTGTAGCTGTATCACGGGAGGCTGGTGGAGGTAGAAATCTATGCAGGCTCAGAATTCCACCTCCCACGTGATACCATTCCTCATTCTGTTCCATGCATTACAATGAGCCCGACCTCTGATTTCTACCTCGACCAGCCTCCCCTTATCTGTATCTATGGGCTCAACTGCTTCTCTTTCTACATTATGGTCGTAACAACCAGTATGACCATGGAGGTTCAGTGTTCATGGAGGTACAGTAGTGTTGGTCAGAGGAGTAACACCAGCATTGTCCTAAGATGTTGACATCAGTGACGCATGGGAGGCTGGTGGAAGTAGAAATCGGAAATCATTGTAACGCATGAAATTAAATGAGGAATGGTATCAAACACATTGGAATGAGGAATATTATCAAACACATGTTTGATACCATTCCTCATTCCATGCCATGCATCACAATGAGCCCGTCCTCAGATTTTTACCTCCACCAGCCTCCCCGACAGGGGCAAGACTCTGATGATCTATTCCTGTTGTATAGTGGAGCCCATGAAACTTTGATGTACACCAGAATAACTACTTAGCAGCAGATTAATGACTATACAGTAACATTGCACCTGCAGTGACAATATCAGGTGTGCAGATGTTTTCTTTATTCATTTGGGTCTCTAAAAGCTGGGAAAAAAAATCCCCTCTCACAATTGAATTTCATTTTCTCTAATTTGTCACAATGTAAATGTCCTAAAGACACACAGTGATAACTAGGTGCCCAGGAAGCAAATGCACTTCCACTATAATGTCGCTGCATTTTTCTCCTGGGTTAGGTATAGCATCACTGGGCCGCAATAGTACAGAGTGTCCATACTGTATATTTACTGTCCATACTGTATATTTACTGTCCATACTGTATATTTTTTAGTACTTCTATTTTTATTTTATTGTATTTTAAAACTTATTGTATTGTTGCACTACTCTGTGGCACTGTCACTTTTGCATTTCACTGTATACTTGTATGCACGTGACAAATAAAGAATCTTGAATCTTGAATCTTGAATCTTGAGTGTGATGTTTTTGGCCTATTAATACAACTTAAGCCTCTTAGGTCTCTTCTTGCATACCGATTTCCTGGATAGAGTATACTTGCTTGTTTGAATGCTACTGAGTAAATCCCCATTGGTAGTCATTATCTTATCAGCCCTTTACTCGTTGTGGTTGCATCCATAGTGTTCTGTTGCTCAGTATTGGTTCGTCTCGTTCTTTTCAACTCACTGGTTTGAGAGTTTTGGTTGAGAATGTACATCACATCATAGACATAAGACACACCTTTGACATCCTCAACGGGCTAGAGGTATTGATGGAGTAGAGAATTGGCTGAGGGAAACACTTTAGGCACACATGTAAAGACAGTGAAGGCTACCCAGATACAGAGAAGTTTGTCACTCTGTCTGTTTCCCGGGGCCTACGCACGGCCCGTGTGTAATTGATGCCTAGTCAACAGCGTCCTCCTCCATTACTCCCCAACCACTCCGCCAGGTATATCTTTCAGAATCATTTCTGCGTTTTATTGCGCTTAGCACACCTTCTGACTTGCGTGATCTTTTAATCCCCCTGAGTCATTACTTCTGCGACGTGTCTGATCCTCCCAAGTCTCCTCTCTCCCCCTCTCCCTGCCCTCTCCTTCACTTTATTATTTACACCCAGCTCCTCTGTATGGAGGCCAGTGTCCCCGTGTGTTGGTCACTTTACACATGAGGTCACACGGCAGCCCTTTGCGTGCGCGTCTCTCTCTCTCCGCTTTTCATTTTCTTCTAAGTCACATTAACATCTCGCTGTTTCGTTCCCTTTTTAGAACAAAAGATCATTCAAATATTTGAACAGTGGCAATCTAAGCATCTTGAATGGGACTTTATCTTTTGATATCCTTTCTATCCTCCTCACCTACAGATAACGACGTGTTATCTACTCCAAAATCCACCCCCACATAATTAAACAGAAATGATCAACTGATAGTTATAAAAAAAAGAAGCCGCATCCTTGAAGTGTCTGCCCTTCAGTGCCGGTGAGGCCAGCAGTCTCTGTGTTTGCTATGTGGCGGTGTGGTCGTATGCCTTGGTCAGTGTAGGCTCACCATTGACAATTCAATTAGTGGACAAAATTAATCTTTCCATGGGCCTCCAGTCAAGTAATTATCATATGCCAAGCTAATTGCTCATTAGAAATGATGCTTGGAAAGTCCACTGTGTTAAAATCACTGGTAAGGCTATGATAGATTATATTCAAAAGATGCATTGGAATATCACAATTATGGATTTGTTTGACAACCTATCAAATGGTTGACAAAAGAACAATTGTGAAAATAACATTAATGAGAAAAGAACATTAATTGTGAATATTATTGAGATTTGAAGTATCACTCACTGGTGCATTTGATATCATAAATGGACACATTTCTGCAAAATAATGTAAAGGGAAATAACTTGTAGATAAGAGAAGTTACTTATGGAGACGCACATTCATAAGTGCTGCAGCTTAAGATGAGGAGACCTTGCATCCATAAGAATGATGTCCCGTTTATTGCACATTGTAAAATTCACAGCTGATTTATCTAACTGCCTGCTCATTGCATTGAAAATCTCATTTCAATCATAAATGGCAGAACTTGATTTAGGCATTCTTTCTTTAATGGGCTAGCCATGGTCAAATTTAAACTTATTCAATTAATCAGCTAAACATTCAATACGCCCTGTCTTAAACTCAGTTAAGCAAACAAAGGCCTTTTAATATAAATTTTCCAGGAGATTTCTTTATCGATTTGGTGCAAAATGATTTGTGTGATACATTCTACTGGATCAATAAAGGCCAAGTCAATAGTTTATATAGAAAAATCATCCCATCAAAGATGAAGTGGCAAGGAACTTTGGTTTAGCATTGAACTACACCACACCCTGAAAATGCAGTCATAAAAATCCACAAGCCAGGCCACATCATTTCTTTAATGACAAACTTGATTGGGGAAATAGGGTTGTGCTCCCACAATACGTTATTGCTTAACTGATGATACAGTAGACATAACTTTTCACAACCTAAACTTCCGACTATTAGAGCAACAAAAACCATTTAAACATGATTCCCTGAGGCATCGCTGATACTGCTTCAAACACAGTAGTGTCTAAGATGATGGCAAGCCTAGAATGTAGAATGAACTGTTGGCAGTTTAACGGTTTTAGAATCCCAGCTTTCACATTTGTTGGTCTTGGATTTTGCCCCAGCAAAGCATTATCGTCAATGCTGTACGGTGCAGCACTAAATAAGCCATGCCAAAGTTCTAATAGAGTTCAGTATGGAGCTGTCCATAGTGCTGAAACCTTATCAAGAATGAACATTACCAAGAAAGGCTTCTGTGTCTTGGTCTTGCCATATACAGTAGGTTACATTTTTTTTCCATATGGGTAAATAAATGGGTAAGAAATCTGGGGTAAAGGGAAGAGACTTGCAAATGCAATGTAAAATGTAGTCTGTGACTTCTAAACCAATCATTGCTTAATGCAGAGACCCATGTTTCTTGAGTTAGATTTCACTCTTGTGGACCAAAGGGAGCTCAAGCGTCTTTGGGGGCCGGAGCTGGCGAATCAACCAGCTGAACTGCACTTGCTTGGCTGGTTGCAGGGAGGGTAAAGTAATGTCAACGCCAAGAGGATGATAAATTGCGTTTGTTTAAGACATCATTACATTGTACTTTTTTTATGGAGATCAGTATTTAATAACACTTGAGGTTGATGGAGGAACGCGGGCGCCCTCACCGGACGTCCCCACTGGTCAGCGGGGGTGACAGGCCATGACTGCAAACATGGAGATATTACAGAGCAGGGGCCGCTCCAGGATGTTGTCGTAATCTCACACAATCTGCTGCCTGCTCTTGTGTGTAATGTCCTGCTGAAAACTTTCACTGAGGGAGACCAGTGAGGGTGAAAAAAGCCCCCTGCCCAGATCCGAGGGCTAGTTGTTTTAAATTACAGCCGACCGGCGCTCTAAGTGAATAACCCCTTCACCCGGGCACTTTATAAAGTTGTCAGGATTATTTGCTCCCCAGCACAAATGAATGCAGCCGTCTCTGGCCCCGGCTGGCGTCACTTGGGGACGTATGCACTGTAAAGGTTGCTGGGAGAGAGCTTTCTGGTTTCTGCCATGCAAGCATGGTATTTCCTTATTAGAAACATCATCTGATGCAAAAGCAATGTCTTGCATCTAGGGTATCCAGAGTCTTATGCATTCAGCTAATGCAAAGAAGCAATACTTCACACAATGAAGTACTCCTATAGTGTTTAGAAAGGCTCAGATGATGATGATGATGTTGAGTGAAGACACACTTTTGACCACCTGAAATATTAATGTTAAGCAAAGCTGCCCACGAAAGTCAATATTGCTAGGACAAGCCCAAGCATAGATTGGATCATATGTGAAGAAAAGCTATCGACTGGATCTTCTGTGAAGGAAAGCTATAGACTGGATTATATGTGAAGACAAGGAGGCTTCCAGCTCCATGACACTGTTACTGCAACCCCCTAGATCAGGATAACTTACCCTTAGCCTACAGCAAAAATCCAGGTGAAGACCAATGACCAAACAAGCAGCAGCGTCGGCCCATACTGTCAGTAGCAGCTGTTCCTAATAGAGGCATCACCTATGGAAACACCTACTGATGCCCTGTCCCCTTAGTTGGGGTCCATCACCGCTGAACCAGCCCAGGCCCTTGCCCTTTGGTGTTGAGCCCATACTGCCTGGGGCGGAGTGAAGTTTGATGGAGATATAACAGAGTCATCAACCTCTGGGGAATGATGTGACCTGTGTGATATACTTATACCGGCGACTCCACCAAAGTCCCCTCCACAGTAATAGTAATCTGCCACCTTCCAGCATAAAGCAGAAGCTATGGGGGTGTTAGGAGGCCGATTGACTGGGTTTTACAACGGGAAAGTGATTCCCCCGAGCTGTCAGGATCCATCAGTGGGGCGTCCCTCTGAAGCCCTTAACTGAAGGCAGACCTCCAGGGTCAAGGGTCCGTCGCCAATGAAAAATAGCCTTTGAAACAGTGGCAATATTTATACCGTTTTATTTGATGCATACTATTTTTTTTCTCCTCAGTGAACCATACAAACGTATTTTCTGTTCATGTATGTCCTGTATGCCTGTAGCCTAAATGTCCTTTTAATTGTATGCTGTTACATATCGTGTTACACTGACAATTAGAACCTACTTTTTATATTGTCAGTTCTGATACCCCTCCTCCTTTAGGTGGAGTTTTGAGTGTGTCATGTACTGTATAATTATTAATTGTAAGTGATATTTCACAATGTGCTGGACTTGGTGGGGGGGGGGGGGGAGGAGATACTGAACTATCTCTATGGGTGTTAAATATATGGCAGTAAATACGATCATTTAGATAGTTTCCACAGCGGTTGATACAAGGCTGTGTACACGTTGACAGATGGAGCCAGCAGCATGTGTTTTGATTTAGATGTCATCTCCTATATTCTCAGCAGCGTCATCTAATGGATCCATCACTTTGCTCCCTGAAAGACTGCCCTGTCCTCTGGCAAACCAAAATGTCTGAGGCATCCACAAGAGCAAAACAATAAAACATAGATACCTTGTACTCTCTGCAGCTCACCTGAATAAGTCATACAACAGCCCTGCACAGGATAATAAATAGTTAGTATTTTAAATCATATTAACTCAATTACAACTATATATTTTATTATTGCTGCCACCACATTTATCACAGGGCATTTATTACTGTTGTGACAGAGGTTACAGTATGTCAAGCAGCGGGTGGTGAGACTATGGCACTTCATTAAACTGCCTCCATCGCAGGGGTACTCAATCCCACTACACAAGAGACTGGGCGATTTTATCAAAAGCCCTTGGAAATTGAAGCCATCACTATAAGGTGTCGGGGAATTAAACCTTTCCAGGCCAAGCCAGAGAGAGAGAGACCTCCTGCAACATAGATCTGGGGTTTTTAGAGGACATTATGCAGTAAAGAAGAAGCGTTTCTATCTGAAAAAAGATACTGTAGACTTTGGTAAAAACCTGTTGTGAGGAATGTCTGGTTCACAGAAGCATAGAGGAACTGCTGTGGGATATTAAGTGTTGCTGCCCCCACATTGTCAACGGTTTGGGGTGCCTGTAAACGAAAACTAGCGTAGCTTTGTAGATTTAGTCTCTGGATTGAAAGTGATCTGTGAAGTAGTACTTTTGGCTTGCACATACTGCAGTATTAGAACATTTTCTGAAACAATAAACTCAACATAATATCACCTATCGAACCAATTACAATGCTGGCATGAGCTCTATATTTCTGTGTGTCAGAAACATTTACATTTCCAGTACCTCAATGCTGGTGGCTTTTTCTTCCACTTTTTCTTTAAAAGTATCTCTGGAGAAAAACAACATTAGGCTAATGTATCTGTACTGTGGTCAGATATAGTTGTACATAACGTATACCAAACAACATGATGTTTCCCCACCTAACGTGTTGCTGCTAGGATAGAGGATATAGGATAGCACAGCGGAGGCTGGTGGAGGTAGAAATCAGAGGACGGGCTCATTGTAATGCATGAAATGAGGAATTCCTCATTCCATTCCATGCATTACAATGAGCCCGTCCTCCGATTTCTACCTCCACCAGCCTCCCCTGGGATAGCAGCAAGGTCATGACAAACGACTGTTGTAATGAATGGAGGATCTCTTATATGGCCTGGAGGGCTGCTCTGATGCCTCATAATGCCTGGCTTGTCTTAGCTGGGAAGGTTACACTGTATTCCATTGATTTAACTACCTCACCTAAATGACCACAGCCATAACCCAGAACACACATGTAAATTGAGATCAAGCCGGTGATGCATAAAACCGCCATGCAGAAAACAAATCCGCCTGTGCTCCGTCGCACTCCCACAGTATAGTCCCCTTTCCGGAACAATGGCGGGGAACGTTTTTTCCAAGATGGCAATATCATATTCCTCATCCAAGTGAAGAATGTGTGGAAACGCAGCGGCCGAAACATCAATTCATGTTTGAAAAAATACTGGGGAATATTCAGATTTATGGTTTGATTATTAATTGCAAGGTTTAACTTATTCATATTTTATGGGGCGGAAAAATAATAACCTAATAAGTTTCATGTGTCTTCCCCCCCACTGAGGTCAGACACAAGTGGGAATCTGTTTGATATTTGAAGTCTGGATGAGCTGAACATTAGCAGAAGCCTCTGAAGATGGTCTCTGGAAGTAAATAAAGTATTTTTTTTACTCGCATCCTACATGTTTCTTCCCATTGGAATACAAATTGTTACTAAATATGTTTTCGAACAACAAGTGCTACATAAATGTTAAATGCATTTGGCCCCAAAAATTAAAGCAGTTCTAGTCTCACGCTTGAATTAAATCTGAATGATTGTCTGCTCATGGAGACAGTAGCAATTAGCACCTAAATGGATGCTTATTGACAAATGCACGTCAATACATAACATCCAGTAGAAAATGCCCAGTTGTGCGATTCAGTCATAGTCCTGTAGAAATAAAAACCCTCTTGTGGTCATACTGTATTTAGTTAATTTGCTCTTCACTATCCTCTCTAGGATACATTTTCTGTATTAGATTCAAACTGTGATATGCTGATCCCAGTACGGCTTCGTTTCTGGAGGTCAAGTGTTATCCTGCGCCTCATATTGTCCCTGGAATTTAATTGTCCCATCTCCTCTCCCCCTACACACCCACCCTTAAAGGGATTGTTAAAAACTGTTAATTTGATCAATACTTAATTTTTTTCACCTGCCTCTTTTTTTCTCTGCTGAGCGGTGATAAGCGGGCTCGGGGGCAGCAGGAGGAGTGAATTGTCAGAATGTTTTTGCTCTCCGCCGGCCTCTCTGCCATTCGGAGTGATGTAATTTATACCACAGTAGTGGCTCTACAATTACCCTGTCTATTGCTGTCGACAGTATCTCACTATCTTTTAAATGGATCCAGCTTGACTCGTCCAGCCAGGCAAACAGTACAAATGATGCCATTCCTCATGCTGCGAGTGCTAAAGAGATAAGTTCCTTAAAGAGCCGCCCATTTATCAGCTGATACAAGCAGGATACTTACAAGCCCACTCTATTGTTTAGGCGTTTTGACAGTCTGTTTTTTCTCTCCTTCTCTTTCTTTTTTGTAATCACCCCGTTGGGGGGTGTCAGTAATGGGGCTGGTTTGTTTGGGGAGGCAGGGGGCCTCTGGGTCATTGGGGGGCCCATTGGCCCCATTGTTGTCTCTGACCGCTGTTTTCTCTGCCGGTCCTGGTCCCTCATGTCAATAATGGACACCAGCAGAAGTGCTCTGACAACAAACAACCCACTTCACTGAGGAAGGAACACATGATCACATGAACATGTGACTCATAACATGGTGTGAATGTTGCCGTAGATAGGCTTGAACAATTTGAATATTTGAATTATTTTCTGTTCTTTAGTAGGCCTCTGTCCCTTGCTGTGTACCTGTTATGTTAACCTCCTGTCAGTATTTCTCTAGTTTGTTGTCAGTTCCACAACATGTTTGATTCATTGTTTTGTGTCTAGTTTGCGTGTTTAGTTTGTTGAATGCAGGATTAGCTTATTCTGGTGCGTTCTCCTTGGCTGTGTGATTACCCAGTTGTGAACTGTTGTCTATGTACCAGTACAGTAGTCTGTTCTCTGGTGTTCAGTTGTGTGTGGAGTCTGTTTTACATAGTATGCTTAGTGTGCCTAATCTGTCATGAGGAGCACTTAGTGTACACTGGTGTCCAATCAGTACTGGTCCAAGTCCAATTCCCCCTTACCTGAATATTATCCAGGATCATTTCTTTAACTGTGACTTCCTGACTCGCATTAAAAGTACATAGACAACGACCACGGCAATGGGAGACCTAATTCAAGCATTTTAAAAAAGAGATCCAAGTGGCCATTTACAACTCCTCATTAACTTGACTATTACACTAATTAATTAATGTGAGAAATTTCACAACCAGTTAGCAGCCAGATGGCTTACCTTGGAGAGGGAAATAATAGCCCTAATGTGGAGACAGGCTGTGGGGCTTTATTTAAACTGTGGAAGGGAAGATGTTCATTCTTACAGCCATCAGGCACAAAGTGGTGGCCAACGTTTCGGCAATGGAGAGAGGCGGAATGGATCTGTTTTGATTCTAGAGAAAGTCGACATGACTCAGAAGTGAGGGTTCTTCATAGTTACAGTTATTTTGGTCATAGCCTACTCACATTTTGACTCGCTTTCTGCATGTGCCGTATTACTGTAAGAATTTGTATTTGAGAGCTTTCATTTGGGCTCAACGTCCACAGTAGTGTTGATGCAGTACAAAGGCTGATTTAAACCGCCACTGCTTGGAGTATTGAATGTCCATCTTTGGACAGTAGGTCCCTCTGTCTTACCCCTAAGCCAGAACAGAATAGCTGTATAGAGTGAGCGGTATGCAGTATTATTCATTCAGTCTGTAATTAAACAGAGGAAGCTGTCACATATTTCCACGGCCGTGAGAACAGATCCAGAGAGGGCATGAGTTAAATGAAGGCCCATGTTGAAATGGAGTTGCTGCTTCTCTCATCTGGTGATAGATTTTAAATGAAACCTGAGCTGTAATCTAAATTACCTCTAATGCCTGTCTCAGGCAGGTCCTCCCGTCACCTCTGTCATCCTGCTGTGATGGCCCGCATGCTCCCTTCACCCAGCTTCACCCTTACTTCACCCTCTCCCTCCACCTTCTACACCGTACTTCTAGCAATGGAGGCTGGTGGAGGTAGAAATCTGAGGACGGGCTCATTGTAATGCATGGGACATGAAATGCGTCCCGCACATTACAATGAGCCAATCCTCCGATTTCTGTCTCCACCGGCCTCCCCCTGGCCTACTTCCACCTCCCAACACCTCAGCACACTGTACAAGGTCCCTCCTAGATGGCAAACCGTTAACATGGCGAGGCTGAGTATGGATTTGAGACAGTGTACAGACTGATAGATTGAAGGTTGCAATTCAGTTGCTTTTCAAAACACCCTTTTCATGCTAGATTTTAAGACGATGCTTTTTAAGCATATTATTTTTCTTAAACAGGGATTGCTCTCACCTGGGGTGCTCTCAGCTCAATGTGCTGGTGCTGATTTACGATATTAGCTATCTAAAGGATGTGTGTCGCCCTCTAAATGTGTGTGTTACAAATGATCTTCTCACCCTAGAATTGTACAGGCCACTCCTTTATTATTGCGGGCCAAAGCTCATGCTTAAAAAAAAAAAAAAAAAACATATGTATTTTTTCTTCTCCCACCATGCACTGCAACCCTCTGCATCCTGCCAGCAGCGGCCGGCCTGTGTGTCCCGTCTCTGACAGGCGGGCAACTCCCGCCGATGTGGAGATGGTTCGTATTCCGTCTCAAATTAAACTGTGCCCAGACAGCATTTAATCCGCAGATTAGGATATTTCTCATCGATAGCCTTTGATTCGGCTTGTCGCGCGGGAGCGCCGGTGCTTGTTTCCCATCCATTCAGCGCGCTTTAATATCTCTGAGAGAGAAAAGTGAACCCTGTACCCGTCCGTCATGGCAGCGCTGGAATGGCCCTTCTCTATTATAGTTAATTGAGTTTGTCCCTCCATGTCATCGAATGGGCTTTCTTATCTGGGCCGGCAGGGATCTGAGAGGAGACCAGCTCTGCCTGCAATCCCATGGTGTTAATCTTCCACGTCACTCTCTCTCTCCGCTCTATGTTCCTACAGCAAAACGGCACCCCACAACTGGGAGAAGTGCCTGTACCCGGCTCTGTTGTCCATGCCCAAAGTAATGGCATTGGAATGCAATGCAGTGTAGATATTAGCATATATGAGCACAAGAAGCGGCATAACATCTAGTTGAGTTTTTGTGTCATCTTGTGTGTCATCTGTTTTGTGTATATATATACACTAACAGTGTATAATAGTGTATATATATATATATATATAGTTGTGTGTGTGCGCCAGGCTGAGAGTGTATCATACTATACAGTATGTGTGTATGGCTCATTATTGGCTCCATGCTCCCCCTGGTGAAGTCACACCGCCCCCTGGTCCACGGGCCCCTGGGCTCTGGCGCCCCTCCACACACTCAGCCGTGATTTGCATGCCGTGTTTGTCTTAGCTAATCACACCGCGCTCCTCCAACAAGACTGGCAACATCAGAATGGCTGTTCGTCTAATTAAGGTGCTAATTGAATTAAATGGCTCTAGTAATGAGCAGACGAGTCGCATAAAAAGCAAAGAGTCAGATCGGGCTAATTAACAAAAGAGCCCGGCTTAATTATAACACTTAAAATACATGCAGCATTGCCCCCCTATATTGTTAATTGGTACAGGGAGGAGGGGGGATGGTGGGGGGGCGGGGGGTGGGGGATGAATTTATGATAATTGGCTCAATAATAGTTGTGTGAAGGGACCAAGGCAGGGCTGAAAGAGTAATTACCAAATACGACAGACAATCATGAGCCGCCGTTAATTAATACTCTGGGTATTTCACTGTGATCGCCCCAACACTGTTGTTTACGGCATGTTATTGATCCACTCGTTGGCTGTAATATTATAATCTCTTCCCTAGAGGCCCAGTGTCCATGCAGGAATCATATTCTATTATTTACCCCTCAAATACAAGGCATTCTGATAGATGCGCTTGAGCAAGGAATAAACAAAACATAAACCCAAATATGTTCTACTTTTTGTAATGTGTTGTCATATTTCCCCTGCTTTTAAGCATGGGTTTGCCATTATCTGTGTATCTACAGTTTGCTCTGGCAGTATTTCCAAGCTTTTGGGTTTTATTTTTCTCAGCGCTGTCCGCATGTTGTCGCCTGCAGAGAGATGAGGTAAAACAATAACAAGGGCCCTTGCATACACACCCTCTGTAATAGGGCCCACAGTCGACCAGCCGTATCTGCAGTAACTCTCCCAGGGCCGTGCTCCATAGGCACACACTCAGGGCTGCTGCTGGAATGGCCTTTTGTGTTTCATGTCCGCCACATAAAATGACTAATTCTCTCAGAAGAAAGGAGCTGGGCTCATTTACAAATGCAATTTGAATTTCGGATAGTCTCCCAATCTTCCACTCATTTGGGTCCCAATTGAACCTCTTTTTCTTTCTTTAGTACTACTCTCTCTCTCTCTCTCTCTCTCTATCTCTCTCTCTCCCCCCCCCTCACTCCCTCCCAGCTGATGGAGTGATTAGAGGTTATGAGTGCTGTTGGAGATTAGTCAAGCAGAGAGAGTGTAAATTGGCAAGGATGTTTTATCAGTGCATGTCACCATATATGAGAGCAGATGTGCGTGCTCGGAGCTGTTCCCCCACATTACTGTTATGGAATAATTGAGATCTTTTTTATTCCCGCAGATTACCACTTTCACTGATCACACTGTCACATCAAAGTGAGCACTTCATTCGCCTTGTATGCACGCCAGATCTATTTTGCCTTCATAATAGGCTGATATTACGGCTGCACAAAGAGGATAAAGACATCAGCGTGATAGATAGATAGAAGATTAAATGGGATCTTTATGACTTCTTTGATCATCAGTTTTGACTGCATGATAAGATGAGTCAAGTTTGGCGCTGATTTGTTCTTTATTGGAAGCAAACATTAGGCTGGGGCAACGGACCTTGGGTTGACGCTTCTCATTTAAGGTGGAACCGGGCAGAGCCCCCCTTGAGCTGTCAGCCTCGCTGCATTCCTGCAAACATCCCCGAAGACACAAATAGAAAAGAACATCACTGTGGTGTGGCCTTTCTTTACGCATTTACACCTGAATATCTGTTGCTTTATTAAATAAATAGCATTTTTTGGGAGGTTGGAAAAATATACCAAAAAATAGGGAAAGAACTGCTACCATAAGAAAGCCAAAAATGAGAAATGCCTTTTGTGGAGTCTAAAATATAATTTGTGGACTGTTTGTGGATGAGGTATATATGTGGAATGAGTGGAATTCAAGAGCTCTTTTAGATAAGTAGAGGCATGCTAATGTTAAGCCTTGTTGTATTTCTATGTATCTCTCAAAAAGGACTGTCTCTATGTGAGATATGTTAGACATGCAATGTTTATTTAAGGACCCACCCACCCTACTCGATATATTTAAAGCCTTTACCATCAGAAAATACTTTGTTTTATTGAAATAGTATCTGTATTATTGAAATGCACTGACTGTCTGGAAATCATAGTTTTGTGTAGAATAACTTCCAGAAACCACAAGATTATGTGTACACACACACACACACACACACACACACACACACAGGGAGGCCCAGAACACATACATTCCTTAGAGTCCACCTTAAAATGGGAAGATTAAATGAGAAATCTTGCTATGCAGATCAAGGCTCTGGGACTTGCGCTGACAGATACTAATGTCTAAATCAGCGTCCCAGACCAAGCCGGGCCGTCGCTCGTGTTCACTGTAGAAATGTCACCTGTTCCCAGCCAGCGATTTGCATAATGCAAAGCTTCTCACTCGTAAAATACAGATTAAGAGTGGAAGGAGAGAGCCATTCGTAAAGCGCAGAGCCATTTCAGGCCCGTAGCCCTCGTGATTAACTCACTCAGTACTGCGGCGGCTGAAATGTTAACGCTACAGTATTAATTACGTGCCGACACACCGCGGGCCTGAGGTAATGACCTTTGCTCATTGAAGTGCATGGCTGAACGTGTCATAACCAAGGTGTAATATAGTGTGGCGCTTCGGCACAAACTTCAGCTTGCCTCCCATTGTGTTGGCTCTCAGCCTTACGGCTAATGGACAGTCATGTATTTACCTTTTGCGGAAGGATGTTGATGCATACAAAGTAAAAATGATAAATGAGGCAAAAAAACAGCTAAATAGGTTGAGGAAATGGGATTCAATTCAACATTTCCTTGAATGTCTCAAAGAGGTAAACGATCTGGAAATATAAAGACTATTAATGATGCAAACACATTTGCTAAAAGATGGAAAATCTTTTCAAAGTTTTATGGAACTGACTGAGCTTGACGAATGGATAATCTAACGATATGTATCTTCAAAATCACAGGCAAAAGGAGGTTTATGTTTTCAATGAAATAAAGGTTAATTGATATGAATTTCAGGGATGGAGTAACACAGCATTGGAATGTATGAAAGGCCCTAACACAGTCACATCCTGTATCAAACAAAACATTGTTACTCAACGCTATGGTCAGAAATTATATAGTTGAGCCTCTGAAAGTGCTGGAAAGTTCAGTGAGTTTTTAGTTTAATGCAGTGACTTTCATTTCGGAAAAGAACTCATTTCGGAAAAGAACTCAGAGAGAGAAAGAGAGGGAGGGAAGAGAGAAGGGTGGTGAGAACAGCCAGGGCCACAATCATCTGGACATACAGTGCTTTTATTTCATTACTTACGTCTTGAGATTGGACTTAATACATGTAACAGTTCCACAAGCTTGGTCATTTCATGAAAAGTTTGGTCAATTCAATATTAGGCCTACCATAACCATGATAAATAATGACCATAACCATGCTTTTTGAATTCAGGAGCTAATGGTAACAAAAAACAGTGATAAAAATCTCACAGTTGGTCTCCAAATGATTAAAGCATTGTACTGATGAGATGGTGTCAGATTTGATCACGGCAGGGACGTACGAGGTCATTTTCACGCATCGCACTCCTAAAGGCAGTAGTTGAACCTCATTGGTCTTCTTGACAGCAGAACAAAGGCGTAGTACTGGACTCCCGCAGCTCCCACGCTACCTTCCATAGACCATCACAGGGGAAAAGCAGGCCTAAGTGGAGCCGTATTAGGATTGGTGCGTGCAGTAACGACTACTGGCAGTGCAGGAGTTAACGAGCAGGGTGGGGCGGAGCGGGGAAGGCTCTCCAGGTGACTAACTCCTGCGTTAAGTGACACCTGACCGCCGAGTTGTGGAATAGTTGGGCTTATTAAAGCACCGGTACGCCGTCCGCCATCCGCCCCTGCCACTGCATGCTGGGATAGCTGCCGGCAGGGCGATAACGGCAGGCTGGCTGATAAAGTCGAATGGTAATGGCTTTTTACTAATGAGAAAAGTGCCGCTGATTATGACGAATAGCCTCGGACCAACAGGCTAAGCTGCTACACAGGCCTCCAATTGTTAGTCGAGGTGATTTTTGCATTTCATTATGGCCCCACTGATGTACAGCCTGCCTCCTCTCCTTCTCATTCCCTCCAGAGTGCACTGCCAAGCCGAATACTCCCTCTGCCAATTCAATATCAGGCTGCTGGGTCACAATATTCTTTGAAAATTGAGGATTGCTCTGATGGCCTATTCTAACGCTTCTAAACACGAGACCATTTAACTTCTAAAACGAGGAGGGAAAGATGGAGGAAATTATCATATTTATTACAGAGGTTTTATCTGCAACCTGTGTTCAGTTGGACCTATACAATACCAGGGACAATGTACCAATGGTCAGATTGGTGGTTTCATGAAACTTTGTAAGCTAAAGTTGAATAAGTCTATTACTTTGAATGTTTCACAGTTAAAATGTAAAAAAAAAAAATGGTATTCATGCAGTTGTCTGAATTTGTAAAGTGTGTTGTGACCTGGTGAAATGCCCTATAAACCATAATAAACTTAAACTTAAATCTTATTTTTGATTGGTTGTTTTCATTCTAAATTTCATGGAGCTTTCAAGATGTGTTTTTTTTGTCTGGGGTTGCCTGGCGCTGTTGGGGGATTACTTCAGTACTCATTTAGTAATTAAGCATTTATATTGAAGGTTCTACCATATTAATATCATTTAACCCATGGTCACCCCCCCTTCTCCCCGCCCTCCCGCAGTTTGCGGTTTTACCATTTACCAAGGTATATTATAAATGATACCTTTGAAAAATGTTATAAATCAATTAATCATCTGTAGCTGTACACTAATTAATCATTTCAACATGTCACAATTAATTTTAACAGTATAAATCATATGCATACTGTGACTGATAAGTACTCTTTAGTTATTAGCAGTTCCACTGCCATGTACTGTTTGTTCAGCTCATTCAAGACATATTTCAGCATCTTTCAGTTAAATTAAGTTGCTTTTGTATAGTAGTAACACTGTAATCACTGTAGTAACAAACTCCAACATTGTCATTATCAGTCTATTACAAATTTGTTACATGACTGCAATGTTGTTACAATGTCACTGAAGTATTTAGTGTTACTACACAGGTATCCAGTAGAAGTAACTTCATGTTAAGTCTTTGCAATACATGTTCAGATGCTATTCTGCCAAGAAAATAAGAGCTTGATGATTTAAATGAGTCATAGCATTGTTTGACTGCTACTCTTTCTAGCGATGCCATCATGCCAACAGGGCAGAGGCCTTGACTCTGGCTGGTTCTTTTAAAGCCTTCTGACTGCCTCCGTAGGTCTCTGCATCTCACTGACCTAGAGGTGTGTTTTAACAGATTGTAGTACCCATGTTGGAGAGCTGCACAGATCCAGGGGTTAAATAAGCTGTTTAAAAGGGTGGGGACTATTTTCTATGGTTAACCAACGCATACATTACAGCTCCTCTAAGAGTGTGTGAGTGTGTGTGTGTGTGTGTGAGTGAGTGAGTGTGTGAGTGAGTGTGTGAGTGTGTGTGTGAGTGTGTGTGTGAGTGTGTGTGTGTGTGTGTTGCCGTCCCAGGCCTGTGCTCGCAGGAGTGCATGGAGAAGAGGTCAGGAGAGAGGGCAAAGCTCATAAACGTCCCTGAAAGAGAGGGAATAATGGGATCCCTGATGTGGAACGGGCCACTGAGCAGCTTACTTATGTAAATAAGGGCCAAACGTTGAAATGCATTATCCAACTCATTTACATAAGCAGTTTCAAATAGGGTGCCTGTAACCCTGCCTGCTCCAGCCCCGCCCAGCACGACACACAGGCGCACGCACGCACGCAGGCACACACACACACACACACACACACCCACACACACACACACACTTACTTTGCGGTCATGAGCCAGCTCCTAATTGTCATTGTTATCCTCTTTTGGTGTGGACTCTCAAGGTTCTGACTTTCTCTCTGCGGCCTCTCTGATCTCCCTATCACCCTCAGCAGAAGCTAAACAATATTAGCCAATCATTTTTGATAGATGAAGCATGGAAATTAGTGCCAGAGTTAAAGTGATAACTGAAACCACACAGAAACATCCCATTATGGCAGCCCTAATGGATGAGCTCATTAAGATCATTATTAGAGAAATTGATTTCAAATAGGCACTTTAATCTGGCCAGGATGAAAAGGTGAAGAAACACTCAACAATGCAAATTGAAGGACCTAAAGTACATAATGGAGCAAGTAATTTCATAGATTTTGTTTTAATTAATAATTGGAGATTGCTCAAGTCGCCTCATATATACAGTATGTGGCTTGAACATTTATGTACCCAATCATGGCACCGGCAGCTTAGTCGCATTAATGGTTGCTCATTATGTGTGTCTCCCTGTAATTAATTAATTAACCCTAATCGTAGACATTCAATTACTCATGTGGAATGGATAATTTAAGGGTCTGCAAAGTGGTTCTCCATTGTGCTGCTAGGAGGCACTTGGTCTTGTTTACTTCACACTGATCTTAAACGGATTTAAATTAAATGTTTGTAAAAAGAGATTAGAGTCCAAGCTTTTTTTCATTCTAATCAAAGGTGTGTGTGTGTGTGTGTGTGTGTGTGTGTGTGTTTATATATACATATAAATATATATTAATATTAGATTCCAGCTCTCTGTTTTTACATATATACAGATCCCATTTTACAATACCCTTTAAGTTTTATTACTCTGTTAAAGGGTGGACACTGTCCATAAACTCTTTTATTGACGCAATTATAGTCTCTCTTAGATTTCATTTTTGTCTTTGCCGTCTAAGTTCATGTCACCGTCTGTAGGTTATAGCAATGTTATTCAAACACCTCCAAACTCTCAGTAACTTGTAGGTCAATGGTAAACCTGCTATTACAACTTCTAATAAACATCTCTGTGATGATGTTGTAATGTGAAGTATGAATGCTAAATTGTAGTTCAAGTACCTTAAACATAGATACTGTACACTTTGTTAATTGAGTGAATGTCTGTCACGGTATGAAACTATACTATACCTATACTGCAGTGGAGGTAAAAATCGGAGGACGGGCTCATTGTAATGCATGGAATGAGGAATGTTTTGATAATTACAATGAGTCCGTCCTCTGATTTTTGAAAATATGTGCTGTAGTCTGAGTGATGCTTTTTTGGATCTATTGTTGATTTACAGAGTGACAGACCCCTCTATAAGTACTTCATACAGACTTATGTCAAATGCCGTTCATGCTTAAATTGTTTATTTCCACCTGCACAGCTTCAACAGCCATCAATGCCCCCCCTTGAGTATCTGAGAGCCTCTCAGATAGATGATCAGTAGTAGTTACAGTAGAGCAGGTGCTTACACGCTTAACAGGGGAAGAGGAATGAAACCTCTGCCACCCGGAGGCACAATAGGGCTCCTGCCGGTGACTGAAGAGGGATGGGAGCCTTTGTGAGAACATCACTGGGGCTTTTTCAAGAGTGGGACCGCCAAATCTTGTGTGGCCTCCTCCTAAGCCAGAGGAAGTCAGTCTTCCAACTCTCACCTCCTCCGTTGATTCGACGTGTTAAAATTGGTTCCAGGGGCCGCATTGATATTTCAGCCGTCCATATTGTGCTTTGAGCCAGGGATTACACGTTTAGAGGGAGCAGATATTTCCCCCGTATAAAAGGTGGTCTCAGCCCGGTGGAGGCCTTATCTGCGGAGAGGAGACTCCAGCGCATTCAGAACACTAAAATCCCATCTAATTGAATTTCTTTTTAGACATACAAGCTTAGAGGGGTTTTTGGCATTCAATTTAACTCTGCCTCTCCGGGTGTTTAAATTCCCCCCTCACTATAAAAGACTGCTCCACAAAAGGAACTTGCAAATACCATATTTATCTAGTTCCTTTTTCTACTCTCCGTCTACCCCTTTCCATGTCAGTTATTATATCATTTCAATGAATACTTGCCGGAAATGGGGTTATCTTCCCAAAAATATATATTTCTTTCAAGCGCTGATTTACTGTGTTTAAAAAACGGAGAGTGGAGAGAGGCTATTCAAGGAGCAGCTACTTTGGCGACAGGCGGCACATCATGAACGAGCCCTATAAACGATGCTATCTCCTCCGTCTGATGTATTTAATGCATTGGCAGGAGGGGGGTTTTGAAAGTGGAGCGCTCCTGTGAATGAATGGCTCTTACAGATGTAGAGTGGGGCCACAACAAGGCTCCGATCGTGTCGGTAAGAGACAGTTTATTCAGCACCCAGAAGCACTATTCATAATCTGTATCACACGTTCACATGCCGAGGGGCACTGGATCATTTTTCGCGTTCAAAAAAGATAACAAAACAGTGTGAAACGGTGTGAAAGCCAGCTTGCCTTGGTCCTTTTGGATTAGTATGGAAATACCATCTGCCTTTTTAACAATTAAAAGCATATTGTTGTACAGAATATTGTAACATTTGCCAATTTATCCTATAGGCTAGAGGAAGCAATTAGATTTGACCATATATGGAAATTTTAATAGCATTCTGAACCACTGAAAGATATTCATTTCCTACTTCATTGTTCCACGTTAATGCTTATTTACAAAATATCCAATTAAGATATAACAGAATTATTCCCCCCACTCACACTTAAACCAACATAGCCTGTGCTGCATTTTGTTGATGTTTTCCCCTCCCTTCACTTTGAAAGTATTTGTCTTGCAGAGTGACTTCCTCTTTAATGAAACGCTGGGATGCTTTAGTGCCGAGTGTGATTTAAGCACCCCGCAGGAGGCTATGATTCAGAAACTTGGTTCTGCATCGGGCTCTGAGCGTTATCTGAAGGCTCTTCACGCACAGTTGCCTAAATGACACTTTAATGGCCCACTGTAAAGGCTACTTATTTGGTATCAGTATCCAGGGGAAATGGCTAATGATGAGAAGGTGTGTGTGTGTGTGTGTGTGTGTGTGTGTGTGTGTGTGTGTGTGTGTGTGGTGGAGGAGGAGACAAAGTGGATCTGAGGGTCTAGCTGTCATCCGTATTGGTTAGTCAGACTCAGGACTCTAGACGTTAGCTCAAAACAGCCCAGGAAAATACAGTCTAAGGGTGTCTGAAGATTTCCCCTTTTTACAAGTAAAGGCAAATTCAGTCTTAACAAATACACATTACAGATATCTGCTTACCATTAAGCAGAGTTCCATCTTGTGTCCATTGTTTTGAAGTCACATACTGTGGGCAACCACCTATTTGTCTTACCCAGAGAGCTTAGTATTCTTAGCCTTGCACAGCACCACCTGTCCATCGCTGTGCAACTGGCTTCTTTAACCGGGGTCAAGGACGCTGACAGTTGTGGCCCCAGGCCTGTGAATCTAACATGCTTTTCCAATGTCACGCAGTCTAAGGAGCGGCCGGACCCCCTGTATCTAAACACATTCATAATGTCAGCGGGCCAGCAGGGCCCTGAGGGAGGGGGGTAATGGATGTCCAGGTGGGAGTGTAGTGCTGCCCTGCTCCATTCTCCCTCTCTCTCTCTCTCTCTCTCTCCTGGAACAGACTGACCACACTGCCACCCTCCTAGCGAGCGGTCCTCGGTCCGGCCCGCCGCAGCAGTGGCCATCTCATCATGGCATAATGCCCATTCCTCACCTCCACTAGAGAACGAAAAAAAAGGCCAAACTCTATGAATTATTACAATCCCAGTCAATCTTGGCACGCCGGCAGTGGGCCATGGAGTGTGAAGGCCTCTGTCTGCTGTTTAAGTTACCATGGAGGATGGAATAGTCACAGCGCCCACCGCGGCCCACACCACCCGCCACCCCGCTCGCTCTCTCTCCCCCTTATCACAGGCCTTGTATCTTCTATCTTCAAATAATGTTTTGTCTTTTTACTTGCTATCACAGTTGTATAAATGGAAAAGAAAGGATTCTCATTTCTCTCTGTGGCTTTTTTTTTTTTTGCAGCACTCTTTTTGGGGGGGGGGGGGGGTGTGGGGTGGCGGGTAGTTGAAGGGGGGTGGGGGGGTGGTGGTGGTGATGAAATCGGTGCTGTCGGAGGGTGGCTCAGAAGCCGCGGCTCAGACACAGTCATTTCTCTTCTCTTCTTCTTCTGCATCTGAACCAACCTAGGAGAAAAAAAAAAAAAAAAACCTAGCCTGGTCCAAGGATGCTTAATGTGTGCTAGAGAGGATCACAGAAAAAGAAAATGGATTTCATTTGAAATCATATTTCATGAATTAAAGTGGTTTGGCTACATGGGGCTTTTGTGTTATTATCCTTTGAGCGGGAGCTGTGTCGTATGATAGAAGTAGAGGAATGTTGGCTACAGAACATTGCCTGTTCATTGATTGGTAATGAGGCAATGAGGTAAAAGGCTGCTTCATTGAATCTGTGTTTTACAGGAGTTAAAGGCATAGTTCACCTTTTGTAGACCTTTATAGTCAGATGGTTCTTTACACTGAAAGTAGTCCATGGGCCAGGAGAAACTGTAATCCATGGTTCAGAGGTATTTAAATAGCCACTACTAACTTCAGCTAACTTTAGCCAACGCTAACAAAAAAACAATGGGAGTGGTAGGGACAATTTAACCAAGTAAAAAATGCCATAGCCAAATCAACTCAAAATGAACTTTCTGAATTGGTTGATATACTTGGTATACTTCATATAGAATAATCTCAAATTGGATCTGGTCTGTGAATTTTTTTAATTATCCGAGGAGCACATTCCTTTTGAGGAAAATAATTCTGAAGTTATGAGGCAGAAATAATAGCCCATCAGGCCTGGGGAAGAACTGTATCTGTGTGTATCCTTAACTTTATCTCCCTGCGTAAGTGTGCAGCGCCTCCTGATCTCCAGTAATAAGAGAGGAGGATAGACTCCTATTAATCCTTCCCTGGCCATCCACACGACAGTCATGTACAGACCCTACTGTAAACATCCTGGTGCAGACCGCAGAGGGAACGCTTCCCACTACATTTGGCTGCCTGTGTGTGTGTCAAATGTTGACTACAATACCACATGTATACTTTTATGGCTCTGTACTATAGACATGCATCAGTGTTATTTGCTCTCATGTTTGTTGACAGTGCAGTTTTGGAGCTATATGAAAATAATGTACTGTACATTCATTTTGCTGGAGGGGACATGTATCGAATGAACGTAAAAGTTTTTCCTGCTTGCAACGGAATATTCACATAACATTAACCAAGTATAGATTTATCCTAAGGGCACCATTCCCAAGCATAGAATAGCAACTTCAGTGATTTCATAAACGGAGTAAAGGTTAAACATTGATTAATTGATCTAGGGATAGTGAGCAATCACACAGTTCTTAGATAAAAAGTCCACACACAGTCTGGTCAGTGATAATTTTTTATTGTGTTTTGCCGATAGACTGGTGAATTTCCTTAGTTTTCATTTTAGATTTTTTAAAGGTTAATTGACAAATATCTCAACTAAACAGGAGACAATGGAGTATGAAGTAACCCATTCACTGAAAGTTCAAAACGTAACTTCTACCTATCTGCATAACTTCATACACATTATCAAATCCCTAGATATTTTCGGAAAGCCTGTGTGAATGCCTGTGTGAATGCCTGTGTGAATGCCTGTGTGAAAGCCTGAAAATGGGATAGGCTACTGTTGACTGCTACAGAACCTAACTATCTAATTTTTCACCACAGAATGGCCTTCTAAACTGACCTTGCTCTATTATCTCCTAAATAGTTTCTACTTTTCAAGGCAATTGAGACTAAGAAAGTCGTACAGTATCATTGATACGTTTCCAATACTCCCTCTGAAGTCACTTCCAATCAGCTAGCCCTACCCCTAATGATTTCTTCACCATCAGCCGAAATTGCCCCCCATCAACTTTTATCTGTAAACGTCGAGTGCCCAAGTCTATCACGATCTAAGACAAACCCATTAACAGTCCACTTAGCTGAAGACTTAGATATTTGCAGTTAATACCCCATTTTGGGAACCGTAGCGCATTATCATTAAAAGCTCTTTAGCCTCTTTTAATGTACAAAGTGTTGCTGTTAGCCCTCTGATGCACCATGGTCCACTGTGTCACTCTCACTGACTGGCAG
The DNA here is from genome assembly GCF_951799395.1 of Argentina silus. NCBI lineage: Eukaryota > Metazoa > Chordata > Actinopteri > Argentiniformes > Argentinidae > Argentina > Argentina silus. Next base: position 13,849,384 of record NC_139669.1, read on the forward strand.
TCATCCCACTGTAGCGGTTGCTCTGCCAGTCATATTGGCAGCCTCTGTCTGAAAGGCCACCAGAGCTCTTTCCCCTGTTAAATGGCCATATTGCTGCTAACACAGTGTCCTTGCAGGGCTAGAATCAACTACTGCAAGTGCAGTTGTTGTTGTTGTTGTTGTTGATTTATAAATTACCAGGCAAAATGACGAGAGTTCACCTTCGATTCTTCTGGGCTTTGCGTACATAAATATGAATATGGGGTGTATAGATTTCCTAGACACTTGCACCAAGTACTCTCTTCCCCATCACATTTCCAAATGACCCGTGATATCTTCTCCTTTATGCTTGGCCTGCACTCTGCCTCTTATCTCCATATAGGGTCTCTTGGTCAATAAGCAATTAGTATTTTATGACAAAGTGTTGAGCGCCAACATCAAGCCGGGTTGGCAGGTTGCCATCAGAGATGATTTTTATGGCGGAATTCAAGTCGTGTCCTGCAGACAGAAGTCAATGTTTATGACCGTGGCAATTACATGCCCTCTAAATGTCCATAAAAAATAATTTAACATGAGAGAGGCAATTAGGCGTCTGTTTACTCACTAACTACGACCCGCTGTATACATACAAGATCACCCCGTTGTCTCTTTGCCTATATGGAAAGTGCAGTGGTACATAAGAGTTTAACATTGCACCTCATACAACTGGTGTATGTCAGACAATAACATGTACCAACGTCAGTGTCACATGACATTGTGTCCCTGACCCCTGACCCCAGCATATATCTACATTATTATGGGATTCATCTCTCTTCTGTGTTATTGTTTTGGCATTACTCCACACCTGCGTGGTTATGTCTAAAATTGCTCTTTTCACCATGTTTTGCCTAGTGCGTGTGAGTGTGTGTGTGTATATATACACAGCCCCAGGGCAGGTGTAGCGTGCAGCAGGTTGCTGTGGCTGGGGGATTCTATCCCACCTTATTTTCCCTCCGCTCCCTGCAGCTCCAGCCCGGGCCTCCCGGCAAGCTTAATAGCACAGTGACAGCACAGGAATAATTCACAAGTGGAGCTAATCAAAGGTGAAAAGGGAGAATCAGTAAACGTCGTATCCTTTTGCCACTTTCATCAATCCAGCTAACTGAATTTGAACTAAAGCTGAGCAAATTTTCCGGGGAAGGAAATTAATATGTAACACATCTGAGGTCTGGCCGGAGCCCGTGGAATTGGAAAAGTCTGCATTATATCAGAGGGAGATTATTGGAAAGACAATTGGGGCCGTCTGTGTAATCAGAAAACAGTGAGGTGTGTCTATCTTATGATGGCACTGTGACCTAGTGGGGCTCACGCCGGAGGAAATTTTTTCTCCCCTCTCCAATTCAATCACGGGGTCTATCCGCCCTGCTGTGTGATTCTGTTTGCTCTGCACATGACAGTATCAATTCAATTACCCTGAAAATGGATACATATTCAGGGTATAAAGGGACTGGGGACAATGCAGGAGGGGAAGAGGGGGAAGACAAAGAAATCCACATTTACCCCGTAATAAGTTTCATTTGGAGTCGGTTTGAAAACAATTCGGCTCTGCATTTGTCCCTGTCAGATCACATTATCCGCAAATGAAGTTTACAAAATATCAATTCAATTTCTATAACAGGAACCCGTCGCAAAACACACTGGGGGCTGAATGGACCATATCATAACATCTGAGGGGCCCCTGGTGGCTTTCAAATATTTTCAGTCAGAGGCAATCAGAAAGCAGAGCGGACCATGCTAATCCGTTCAATTTCATCCTTTATATCGGTGTCTTTTCCCCCCTATAAACACACGCACACACACACACACACACACACACACACAGTCCCCCACTGCACAGGAGTCAAGCAGAGCACCTACTAGCCTGCCACTGTGGGAGAAACTCGTCTATTTGCACATGTTTAAGAGAAAGTTTTTGGGTGACCAATTCTATGATGGGGGGGAAAAAGTGAATAGGTCAAGAGGGAGAAAGTTAAACATTATCATCTGCTTTGCTATACAACAGTTAACATAATCAATTTCATGGATAGGTGTGACAGAAGTTTCAACAGTGCCACTGTGAAAGTTATGAGGCATCATCCCTTTTTTTTTTAGCTCTTCACCAGACCGTGATGTCCACTAAATTGTGGGTGAGAAGTTAAGCGTCTGTCCCGTCATGGTAGTGGTGACGTGAACACAGGCCAGAGTAGCCTACATTTAGACCTTGGTTCATGGGATTACAATAGGAAGTTGTTGGTCTGAACACTGGTTAGTAGAGTTAGGTAGGAGCTTGGTGCTTTAGCAGAACATTGGAGTACTGTACTGGAGGAGCGTGGTGCTTCATTAGTGAGGTGTGAACACTGGGTGGAGTATTCTAGGAACTCTATACTTTAGTCAGGTATGAACACTGTTGGAGCTTGGTGCTTTGGAAGACACACATTGTTCTCTTTACTCTTCGGTGTTCCCTGTTCCCCTCCCTTGACGATTAAGGATTCTGAATGTGTCACTGCTTAGCCCGGTGATTTACCGTAAAATTCCACTGGTCGCCACATCTCTCCCAGAGCGAACCCTCATTATCTTGCTTTAGTTGTTGTTATTGTTCTTATTTACACCCCCTGCGCTCTGCTGTCACGTCTCCCGCTGCTCGCTAATGTAACCGAGATGGCATTGGAGCATAATTGCAAATTAAGTATCTGAAACTTCCTTGATGTGTCTCGGCGGGAAGCAATAAGCGCTTCAGCCTCTTACCGATGTCAAAAAAACGCCTTTACGCTTTATGAAATTATCCACAGATACCGAACCTACAGTTTGGTGTAATTACCACCGTCTCGGTTCGCAACAAAAAAATGGCCTGTGAAAATAGGAGGGTTTCAAAACGCTGTTTAACAAATCAATTTGAGAATGCTTACCTTGTAGAACGCTACGATTGTTCCACTCACTCCTGATCACACCCCGCAGAGCGTTCATCTATTAAACCTTTAACAAACCCCTTTACAGAGCAGCAGTGTGGAAATGTGTAATTGGAAGAATAACAAAGACCTGACATGCACCATTTTTATTGATTCGCCCGCTTCTTCAGTGTGCCTCCAGCATACTCACACTCCGTTGTCTGCCATTCACTACTCCATTGGTTTTCTGTGAATAATCCAGCCATTTATAGTTTTAGCAGGGTTGGAATGGTGGAACTTCACCCAGAATAGCTGTCTCACCCATGATAGTTAAAAAGAGGAAAAACACATCTATTCAATATGTCGTTCTCCGTCATTAGTGACGGACCTTTGTCCTCCCTGAATTACCATGTAACATTATAGTATAATGTTGTCACTACTTACAATGTTACTAGTGTACATAGAGCAACTTCTTGCGAAGTGTTACCTACTGTACTATACATCTTACTGAGACATAGATTGTGGAGAGTGGGCATGAGGGTTGGCCCACACCATCATGGGTTTCTTATTTACTCTGTTACCCTGTTAACCATGCCTCGTCTGTATTTGATGAGGGCAGATGGGCCTGTAAAAATGTTTTTGCTCCACTATGCTCCAGAGGGAAGGAGGGAAGGAGGGACTAGAGAAGTAGGGGAAGCAGAGAAGGGAGGGAGGAGAGGAGCAGTTGTGGGACCACCACCAATCAAGAGGAAGGGAGATTTGACCCAGGCCGCATTTGCATGTTAAGTGCAGTCAATCTGAATTGATCAGGGCCAAATTAAATGCATTGGGTTTCAATATTCTCCCTGTTTACACACCAGCCTCCTACCTACAACATATGGACGTATTGAATTCAGATTAGGAACCTAAGCGAGGACTCAGACAAAGAGGAACTTATCTTTAATTAAAATCATGCAGCAGGACCATAAGTCCCATTCTGTTACGGTTGGGGACTTAAAAAAAAAATCACAAGGCTAAATGAGTGTTGCTGCGTGCCTTGCTAAGTGTCACTTTCCCGATGGTGGGTGTGGGGTGAAGGGGTGAGGGATTGAGCATTGCTATTCACCCACCGGTGTGGTGTCTGTACCAGACCAAAATAAATGTAATATTCTTTTGTATGTCATATACTCTTTTGAGCTGGATGGGATTTAGTTTGCCTGGCACTAATTGAATCGAGAGTGCAAACCCCTAGTCAAGTGCAACTCAACATTCTTTCAAGTTTTTCACGCCTATATTTGTCACATCTGGTTTGTTCCTAGCTACTGTATGATGTTTGCTTAGAAGGACAAGACAACCATGCCATGTAAGAAGTTTTTGAAATGAACCAGTATTGAAAACACAGACACGCGCACACACACACACACACACACACACACACACACACACACACACACACACACACACACACACACTTGTCTCTTAGTGCTGAGAGTCAGTGAATTGAGTAATGTCTTCTGTGAGTGGGTGTATGGCTGAAATGGAACAGTGATGAGTGGAGAGGAGCGCAAATGTAGCATACAGTCTCCCTGGCAGCTCCTCATCAGAACATTGGATGAGCGTAGTTTGCTGTCATGTAGAGAGATGTTCAGTTGCTTCACATCACATCATTTACTGGTTTTACTAGAGGAATCACACGTTTCGTTTTTTTTCACACCTTTTCAAACAAACCCCCGATGCTCTATTAGTTTAAAGTCATTCCTTTTCATTTTTTCATAATTTTGTTCATTTTCTCAATTTGGTGAATTAGACTAAACACAATGTGTTTTTGTATTAATCTTCAGTTTGTCATTTGATTTTGAATCAAAGAAAAAATAGGAAAAAATAATAAAAGGCTCCCACTTTGCTCTTGTTATGCTCTGGTTTTTAACAAAATTGAACAATCGCAAACTCTGCCAGTATGAAGCGTATATGACCTATGACCTCTTTAGTAAATGTCACAAACGTTTGTTAACGCTTTGTTGTGATGGATGCTGTTTCACTTATTTTAGGCGAATGCACTTATTAGTATGTAAGTAAGTAAGCACTGTAAATTACTAAAATATAAATTGTGTGTACAGATGTAGAGCAGTTCCTGATCATTCCTATCAGGTATAACTAAATGCTTGCTCTCTTTAATGATTTCCCCATCCTCCCGCTAGCATAAATAGCCCTGGAATCCCTTTAAGCAATTACCTCTAAAGAGAAACACGGAACAAAGTCTTTAACAGTATTCAGCTCTTTCATGTGGGTTATTGGCATGTCTGTAAATAGGATAATTTTCTGAAATTTAGCTCCAAATGAGCTTCCATTGCCCTCCCTGATTTATCGACATAGGCCGTGCTTCCCTGCTCCAGATAATTGAAGAAGCCCTTCTAATTAGACAAGAGAAAGTCTGCGATCTGGAGCGAATCTGCAGTGAAAAGATAATTAATTATGAGAAGTGGTGGTGGCGCCATGGTCCAACTGCCTTCACCCATGAGGAGGCTGGTGGTGGGGTGGTGGTGGTGGTGGTTGTGGGGGGGGCAGGGGGGAAGGGGGGCGGTGGGAGATGTAGCTGGAGCAGGGCAGAAACTCAGCCATGCTGCTTCTTGCCTCTGAAGCCATCCGAGGGGAAGCATAATCAGCAGAAGCTGATTACCGACAAGTAATTAACAACGCCAACGAAACGGAGAGATTGAATTTATAATAATTATATCATCAACATGGTGGTGATCTTGTAAGGGAATCCCCTAGCAGTGGAAAGGTTAATCACTCGCCGTTGCACCAACATCAGAGGCAGCCGTGGCTGGGGCCTAAGGCTTGTTTTAACTGCCGCTCAGATAATTAATTAACATCATAACTGCCACGCAGGTGGCATGAAATATTGAAACTTTGTCACTTTCCATTCGATTAATCTGATTACACTCTTCCGCTTAAGACAGAAATTGCTTGAAAGTTTAAGCATACTCTTGTTTTATTTGTTCGTATGTTAGGTCTGTCAATTAGTGATAACTTTAGTACAATACTATAATGTATTATTCTATAGTATAATTAAATTGTAGCATAATATGATCTAGTGACTTAAATGACTTAAATGTAATGATCTAATTGTGATGTAGCTCTCTAGTATGTGTGAATGAGACCAGTAACACGTGAGTCCTGACTAGCCATAGTACAGCCGATGTTATTACCTTGAATATGAGCCCATTACACCGGGTCAACCCCTTACACTCCCAATAATGCCATTCCTGCTATTGAGAAACCTCAATTAAGTGATCTTCCCTTTGATAAACGAGGAAAGTTAATTAGGCTTTGCACTATCAAAGCCCCTCTCCATTGCCCGAACTCTCAGATAGTCAGGATGGTAGTTACTTACCAATCTTGCGCAGAATTAAAGGTGAAAATGTGTGTTTATGTAGCCCTGGTAAATCCTCATAGCCGGGACACACCAGGGATATCTACGCTATAACGTGTGAGTGGTGGGACAAGCAATTCTCTTTATCTTACCAGATAACTGGGTATGAGAGACGCAGAGGCCAAAAATAACTAATTAGGAGGATTATGTGGAATTAGAAGTGGCGAATTTTAATGTAAAAAAAAAAATTAAATCAATAATGGGGAGCCTACGAAAACCAGCCCTCTTAACATTAACAATTACTGTGATTAACAATGATACTCACAACTCATTTTTCATTACAGAGGAACGGAGATAAGCTTGTTTATATAGACTAGCTTTTCAACCAATGAGTCATTTATCATGGCGGGGCCCATGAAAGCACATAACAGCCCACAGCAATTAAAACCTTCCCTGTGACCTTGTGACAATGAAGAACCTGAGAGGGAGAGAGAGTCCACAGGATACTGCCAGGCAGTGTTTAAGAGGAGGGCATAGGAATAGCATAGGAAAACAACATTGTTTAGTTACTGTAGGTATTTCTGCTTTTAATGCGTGTTACTGTTTCACATAGAATGTGGATTAGATATTATAGTATTTAGAAATGTAAAAACATTATTAGCTGTGGAGGAATTACGTTTGATTGGGAACATTTTGTTTATTACAAAGCCAACAATAAAGAATCTCCTTGGCAACCACTGTGTACATTGTTGTGGGCTAGATTTGGCCCCTTGGGCCGCTATTTGAATATCGCTGGTGCAGAGTCAAGATCTATTGGTACATTAGCTATTGTGTATATATACTTTTTAGTACCATTTTTCAGAAAAGATGATAATGTGATGATCAGGAAATCCCCTTGAGATAAAGAGTAGTTGAGATATTGCATGTATAATGAGGTTGCTACTGTAACTTTATGGACAAAGGGATCCTCATTAGTGTTTTGGATGCCGAGGAGTTGAAATTAAGAGCTTTGAACAATGTTTTGTCACGAAGAGGGTGATACATCAGCTGTAAGTAGCCATATGAAAACTGTGGCCTTCTTCCTCTCATGTTGATTATTGGAGCTTGTTTAATTACATCCATACACCATTGGACTAGATAGAACAAGTGTCCCATTAGAACTTAATTGTTCATCGAGAACCCTTTTCACCAAATGATGATTGACTCCTCGCTTTTAAATATCAGAAACGATAACGCTGTGTTTTATAATCAGTCAATTAGAAATAAATAACATCTTAACAGAGCGAGAGCCAGCACGTACAAAGCCCCCATGCCTTCCCCTACTTCAGATTCCATTACAGACAGTCGGCACCAGAAAGTAATGAGCCATAAAATTTAATTCAGAAATGATATTACCAAAAAAAAAAATGATGGAGCGATAGCGAGGACAAAAGGGGCCGGGCCGTGGGTGCTGCTCTCTACACTGGGGGCCTGATGTACTTCTATTGATCCTAACAGAATCACTTCATATTGGCCAGGATAAGACTTCCCCTGCCCCCCCCCCCCCTCCCCCCCCCCCCCCCCCCCCCCCCGAACACGCTGGGCTCCAGGTACTTACAGCACTGCATTGACCAACGCGCCTCAGTGTAATTACAGGGATTTCCTTATCTCTGCCTATTTGCTGAAGCCATCCCGCAGAAGAAAGGGGGCTCTAATTCACCAGCCTCTCATATCTCATTTACATTGGTGCTGCGGCCAGGCTCCATCTCACAGCTCCGATAATGACATTAGGGCTCCTTCCCTAAGCGTAGACGTACTTCTATTAGAAAAGGCCCGTGTTAAAAAAGGAAAGGGTGGGGAGACTAGTACACTACTAGTCTAATATGCACATCTCAGCTTTTAGTATGAAACATTCTCCGGTGTGATTACATTATAATCCCTTTTAGACAGAGGGCATGGTAAATAGTAGGAAATCGTATATTCTGTCATATCTAGCCAAAGTATAGAATGTATGCTCATATTAAGAATGTATATGATAAAAGGGAAATGCGTGAAACCCACATTGAAGGTGTCTGGACAATGTTTTTAGCTCATCTTCTGTTTGCTAATGTCTATTGTATCAGAGGTCGTCATGTACTCTGTCACGTGCTGTGTTTCTACTTGTACGTGGTGCTGTTGGACAGTTAAACACACTTTCTGACACCACTTTGGAGCCAACGCCGGCTAAGATGAATATCCTGAAAGAGAACACACTAGGAGGTCAGGTTACTTTGGTACAACTTTGGAGTCAACAGCAATTTCAGATTAATTTCATAGATTAACGCTCCAGAAAGTGTGTAGAAGCACCAGTAGCAAGGGTTAACGTCATCCACCGAAGCCTGACAGCATTTAGGCTGCTGTGCATACAAAGCCACAAGCATATTTAACCCTATGCATACATATCTGTGACATCATGCATGTCAGGAGTGATATCAGGGTGTAAACTGTAGGTAGTGACATTGTTTTCTGTCAAAATTGTGTGAAGATGCATTTCAGTCTTACTGTTACATGCGTAACTTGAATAATTATAATATGAACAGTTGATTTGTTTATTTTGTGTGTGGTTCCTTTAACGTTGTCGAGTGTAGAGTTAAGCTGTAGAGTCTAAACATGTCCACACTGCAAACCCTTAATGCACTGAAGAGAAATAGATTGATAAAACCCTGATTCAAACGGAGGAGGAGGGGGGGGGCTCTAAATTCCTGTAATGACTTGGGGGAGGCGTATTAATTTCTGCGTTTCAGGGAGGCGGAGGGAGGAGGCGGGGGCTGACCCCTGGAAATGAGAGATGCGGCGGGGGCCCGCTATCGCCCGGCAACCGGCCACCAGCTCCCCTTATCAGCAGAGGGGCCTCGTTTGTTATTTCTGCTAGAGATACCCCCCCCCCCCCCGCCCCCCCCGCCCCCCCCGCCCACGCCCCCCCGGACGCTCCTCAGCCCCAGCTCTCTCCTCTCAGCCTTCCTCCCCTTCCCCAGGGGCTAATGACAGCCTCTCCACAGGAAGGTGACTGTTGCGACCCACAACCAGATTAGGAGAGCAGTGCTCATCTCCACTACACATGTAATTTCATAATTGATTCCCATGCAGGGAACTTGTATTCAGTATTCATAATCATAAGGCCGACACCTGAGAAATATGGGCCCATTAAAAAGGTGGGTGTCACTGATTAGGATTATCATCCTTCGGGGGCTCAGACCCCTCACAACAGTGGGATTTTTCAGTTTTTTTTATTTTACTTTTCGTTTATTGTATGGAAAATGCAATTTCGTCAATCTAAGGAAAGCAATAAGCAGCCATTTATTAGCATACATCCTGCCTTATTCAATTAAAAAATGTCTTGGATTAACATGAAAAAGGCTTAGATATAGTCAGCCGACAGCTGGATGAGTAATCCAGGTTAAGTACCTAACTCAAGTACAACACTTCCGTCTCCGGGGAGTTGATCCACTAACCTTTTAGTTAATGCTACATTCCCGCCATAACACTAATATATTCCAATTACACTTGCTAACAGGATTAGCGCTAATAGCGCTTAGCATGTTTAATTGTCTTAATGCCTGGGCCAATTCTCCTCTAATTTCTCCTACCCAGGTGCCAGGTGGCGCTCTCCCTTCCCCTGTAACAGCTTTTTTGCTGCCTTTAGAGAGGAGAACCGCCGAAATTGAGTCGACGGAAATGAACACATTTACAAGTCTATTAATTGATAACAGCTAATTAATGGAAATGGGTGCAGATGAAAGCGAGATAGTGTGTCAGAAAACAGCATGTGTATTGACACGGCTGGTGGCCTGAGGGTAGGGCGTTTGACCCTCCTGTGACCTGGCTGAAAACCTTGCCGTCGTCACGAAATACGTGACCTCGAATGAAGATGTTAACAATCACTTATGAACGCTGCGGAGCATATCTGTCCAAAATGTTCATTTGAAAAATTAGAGTCAGGGTTATTTGGGCGGGGAAATACAAGATTCCAGCCGTTCTCAAATGCAAATTAATGAAACGATCCAAAGGATGAGAATATTGGAGAGGATAACAATGGCTCTCAGATTGTAGCGCTGTATTCATAAAATTCTGATGAGGCAGAACAAATGTTAATTTTTCAGCTCTGTGTGTGCAGGTATTCTGCACTCCCATTCAACTGTAATGTATTAAATCTCCACTCCTCGTCTTGAAGTGGAACGGTGTTTAAATGAAATCGCTCAAATGGTGACCTTTCTATACAAAGAGGAATCCTAGTATGAGGCCATCACACTGACTGATCCGGTCTGAGACATCAGTAGTACGCTGCTCCACCATGATCATAGTTAATAACATAGCTGATTCAGAGCCACTCTGATAGCAACGGCTACACTTTTACAGAAGCAGACTTATAGATACAGAGAATAGTTACAGAAGGATTGTCTTAGCTTTTGAATTGAAAAAGCCTTAGTAAAAAAAACTACTTGTGAAAGACAAGATTTAACTTGTATTATAAATGTCACTTAAACAACATTTTTGTTTGAATAGTTATGTTTAGGGAGAACTCTAGATAGGGTTGGTTGTCTGTTGACAGGAGATGCGCAACAAAATGCCAATTGGTTAAACAAATTAGCTAAGAATTTAGTTACATTTTCACTTCCACTCCACATGATGGTGTACATCACAGGATTCTCTAACAGTTCACTGTCATCCCTGCCCTCTCTCAGTCTCCCTCTCTCTGTCTCTCTGTCTGCATAGTACTGGCTAGACTGATAGATCCATGGCTATTACTCTCTAATACTGACCATGAAAGAAAGTCCTCACACAAAGGAGAGGCAGAAATATATATCGAGTAGTGTCTTTTGTGCGGGAAATGCATTTTATCTTCAAATCTTAATAAGCTTGGCCATCATTTAGTCCAAATAAGTCCCCCTCTACCTTTTCTTTTTCTCACTAAAGGCATTGCTCCAGGTTTAATTATGACATATTGATTTTGTAGTTAAGCCTTGTTTGGCTTAATGAAATCTTTTGTTGGCCCTAATTCTGTCTTCTATTGTCCACCCTGAAGCACTTTGATTTTGTCCTCACCTTTTTTGTGTGCCCTGAAATATATAATCTTTCTTTGGCCATCGTCAACGTCAATGGGGCTGCCCTAAAACGGGTGCTGTCACCATTTATCTTCTGTTTCCGAAAGCTTTTGCATTGACTCCACAGCAATCAATTTCCTAAATGATGTAATTATCTGCTGCTCTCTTTTTTTTTTGCACATTTAAAGTTGAGGGTTTATTTTAGATCAATTCAGACCACTTTGTGTGCAAATTGCACAATTGCATTGCCTTCAGATTTCTCACAAATCCAATTGGGATTAGACCCATCGGAGTGGAATGCCTAATGAAGCCTTTTTCCCTCCTCGTTTCTCCGACGGAGGATTGCTTGTCCTTCACATGCTGACTGTGAAAATAGCTACAGTTGCAATTAGAGGCTGGAGAATAAGTAGCAAATCCTCACCTTGGAGACGATGTCTGCCCAGAGCCAGGTATCGTCTCAAGGTGGCTATACAAGGGGAAAGACAATTAGTTGATTGGAGGATTTGACAGATAAACACATTTTTCCTTTCATGGCTGACTGGACTCTTTAAGGAATACGGGATTCAATATTCTACTCGCACCACAAGTGCTTTGGTTACTGTGGGATCTCTCTAGCTGCCGTAGTACTTTTTAGGTGTTGCTTTGTACAGTAGTAGTTGTATATTTTTTACTCAGAACACTCAGTAGTTAAACTGACATGTTAACCTTCATATTTCTAGCCTCCTGTTTTTAGACTGTAGGCTAATACAGCAAGATAAGTCCTAAACCACTTAATTTCTACCAAACTACATCCATGAATGTGCACATTTTATTGCACAAATCAAACAGACTAGACAGGTTTAAAGGAGTCTATCACCCAAATCCCCTCTTGACCCTGCCACTCTTCCCCTCTGTTTTTGCCCCAGTGTTTCTACCCCCTCCGACCAGGACAGCAGGACAGAGTGTGTGTGACTGTGGTCTCAGGGGGGGTGTCAGCCGCTGGCAGGGGGACGCAGGCTTGATGTTTCGGTTTGGCTCGCTGGTGGGGGTGGGGGGCTGGCTTATGGAGTAAGGCTGGGGTGGTGGGCTGGCTCGCTGGCTGGGAATGAGTTGGTTGACTGGGTGTGTGTGTGTGTGTGTGGGGGGGGGGTGGTCTAGCTTGCTGGCTTGGAAGTGTTGGGGTGGGCTGGCTAGCTGTCTGACTGGCTGGCTGGGGAGGGCCTAGGGGAGGAGGGGCTGTAGGCCACTAAATCAGTGCACGCTTGTCAACATCCTTGGGCCGCGGGAATTACTCAAGTGAAAATAACAAATGGCTGTCATTGCAGAGCCAAAAAGCTGTGATTATAATTATCACATCCCCAGTGACCTTGCATAAACTTTAATCTCTCTCCAATGGAGCATTTAAATAGCCTGTATCTACTGCCAGGGAGACCGGGAGTCTCGGGCCAGCGCCAAACCAGTGGATCACTGATTCACGAAAGAGCTATCGCCACGGCCCCCTCTGTGTGAGGGATTGCACATGCTAGACGAGAGCACTCGTGTGTGTGTGTGTGTGTGTGTGTGTGTGTGTGTGTGTGTGTAAGTAAGAGACGGAGACAGAGTTTCAGAGATACAATATAGGAAGAGAGAGGGAACAACTTTACTCTTGATGCCTGTGCTGTTTGTTTATGTCGTCTGCTGTGGGCTGTTTTCTGGCTTTTTCTTGCTTTCACCAGATGACAACATCCCCATTATAGTTAACAGCTCTTTTCTGAGCATGTATTTGCATCTCAGAAAAGATCGCATCAAACCACACAACATGTATTAACCCCTGACGAACACGTCTCAGTTCAGAAATCAAGCCGAACGAAACAGGGCCCTCGTTATTGTTTTTGTCAATGTGAATCTTCCGCCATGCTACCGGAGCGTGCCAGACATGACGTGACGATGACAGAGAGCTGATGACTTCCTGTTCGTCGGTAGAGGAAGCTGTCTGTTCTGCGGCATCAGGACCCGTCAGGCCCTCAGGCTAACACGAAGGGATTCCCTCCGCTCTCTGGCAGCCGTAATCATGCATAGTTGGATGATTAGCCTTGATTAGCATTGGAGCTGCTGTGCTAACTGGGCAGTCGGTGCATGCGTTAGCAGCAGACCAGCACTGAGCGCATTCTCCCTCATTGTGGCTTCATTCGTTATGCTTAGTGAGCTGAGTTGCAAGGCCAACCATGGCTGCAGGTGATACTTATGAATGTATGTCTCTGAAAAAGGACAATGATCAGGAAAATGTACATTTTTTTGGTTTCCTATAAGAGGGTTCTAATTGAAGCTAGACATTTGTGATGTAGTGATTATTGTGATTTTTTTTGTGTGAAGAAGATGGTGACATCTTGGGAATGAGTGTCATCATGTAGATACAGTAGCACAGCATTACCAGTAGCCACTAGAGGGCACTAAACATAATGCCCAATCTACCTCTATGTAAAACTGCTTTGAGATGACAGGGGGTTTGTTCCAATTTGACATCTCTTTTCCATGCCCTATGATGTCCCAACATCATAGTTGTGAAGCTGTTTCGGATTCTAGACTGGCTCTTTTGTAAAGGTGGTTATTTATGTTCTTGGGTCATGCTCCAAGTCTTGTGATTGAATCGCTCTCACACAGCTCCAGAGTAAGAGTAACATCTGAATCAATGAGAACCAAGGTGCAAAGAGAGCATGTAGAAATCGGCACCAGAAACCCATGACTAATGTGATAGAGAGTGAGCTACATGTCGATGAGAAGCCACACAGAAGAAATCGCCGCAGCCTTTCACAGCCTTGTCCCTGTGTTACCCTGTAACGAGCTGTGACTTCATGGACAAGTCGTTTAGACTATTTACCTCCTCAACACATCCATGTACCATAGAGCCCTGGTGGTATGGGCATGTTCTGATGTTATGCCTACACACACACACACACAGGAGAGAGGAAGAAACACATTTGAGATCTCTAGACTGCTGTCCCCTGACCCCCAGCCCCCTCCACACACCCGTCTCTGCTGGCCCCTGAGAAGGAAGACCAGACCACATTAATCTAGCCGTGATGCCGTGAGTCACAGGACGATATATTAAAAACATTGTGTAATACATTCTGGTATCGCCTTTGAGCGGCTCAATATGAAACATGGAACATGGTATTAATTTCCCTGCCGGTGACCAACGTGACCTGGACAGCAGTTGGAATCAGGCGGGAAGCTGCAGTACTGTAGCTTGGCACTTTGGGAAACGATGTTCAGGGGAGCATATGTGAGAAATCATTAGATATCTCTAGGCACATATTGGGACTTCCGTTTTAGCACTGCAGTCGTCTTATCAGTACGCCATGTATGCAGAGGTAGTATTGTATAAGGAAACACTGTAGAACAAACTGTTCTGAATTAGCTGTCTAAACCAATTGGTTTAGAAAATGAGTTGAACATGTGTCAGATAAGGCTGCACAGAGTCCTTGATATAGGGTTTCTGTGATATTTACGGTGCCTTCGGAAAGTATTCTGACCCCTTCACTTTTTCCACATTTTGTTCTGTTATAGACTCAATTTAAAATGGATTAAATTAAAAGAATTTGCCATCAATCCACACAGAAATACCTCATGTACGTATTCAGACCCTTTGCTATGACACTCATAAAATTAGCTAAAATGTCATCAACAAATCACTCAAGTTGAATTGAGTCCATCTAATTGCAAGGATAATAGTTCATGTAATTTTGGAATTAATATATTTTGTTTTTATAGGGTCTCTGATTTGCATAGGAATCAATTACACACTGTGTGGATCAGGTTGTCATTACAAACTGAGCAAATGGAGAGGAACAAAACTACTCAGGAATGTGACCCTGAGGCCTGAGGAGACTTACAAAAATCTAAGTTGTATGGTAGAGAGGAAAAAGCAATGTTGATGGGACAACATCATCTCAGTCACTCTACAAAATTGGTCTATAACCAAGTGGCCAAAAATAATCCCTTAATGGAAAGTAATGTATCTCATATCCATAATTGTGTTTGCAACAATGAATTCAAGTGATACAGCAAAGAAAGTGGCTGAAAATGTGTTTATTTGGTTTTACTACAAAGCATTAAGTTTGGTGCAAGTCCAGCACATGCAATGCAGTTTCTGCACCATCTCTTGTGGTGAAGAATAGTAGCTGCATCAAGTTATGGGTATGTTTGTCACCGGCAGGGACTGGGGAGTTTGTCAGGATCAAGAGAAAATTATGAAATTTGCTGAGTTGGTAGTGACATCCTAATCTACACAGTGTGTAATTGATTTCTATGCAAATCAGAGACCCTATAAAAACAAAGATATTAATTCCAAAAAAGAGTGTCATAGCAAAGGGTCTGAATACATCTGTACATGAGGTATTTCTGTATTACAATTTTAATAAATGTACTGAAATTTCAAAAAACGTGTTTTTGCTTTGTCATTCAGAGGTATTGTGTGTGGATTGATGGTAAATTCTTTTAATTTAATCCATTTTAAATTGAGTCTATAACACAACAAAATGTGGAAAAAGTGAAGGGGTCTGAATACTTTCCGAAGGCACTGTATATACGACTGTTCAAATATGCGTGCTTGCGCGTGTGCGTGTGTGTGTGTGTGTGTGTGTCAACCTTCTAGAGGGCTCATATGAGAGGGAGCCAGAGGGAGTTGGGGGGGGTCAAGTGATTTGCCCTGGGGTCAATTGACTGCGGCTACTCTAACTCCCCACCATTAGCCTGCATCCCATAGCAGCTCCCCACAGCATCAGCCACGGCTCAGTCCTAATACGATATGAAGACCTGAAAATTTGTTTGTTGTGAACGCACCCCATTTTGATGGGTATGTATCATCTGCCCAAGCAGATGACCTCTTTATTGGGGAATGGGGTCTCTTTTCCCTGTATGGATTTTCTATCCACTCGTATTTTTCTCGCTTAGACTGAAGGATTGATGAGTTCATATGACCAAAAGTGAGCTATCAGGAAAACTGAGCATGTTGATTATGCTTACTAAAATCACGTCACGATTGTCTTCTTGATTTCTCAGCACCATCTAATGACAAAGAAGAAATCTAGACTGAACATTTGTATTAACCTTGATTGTTTGTTTAAATGTACATACTTAAAATAAAATGTAGTTAATGTCTGATGTAAACATGGTTGTTTGTCCAAGATACAGTATGTGCCCCTTTATTATGAATGATTTTGCGTCTTGCAATTACAGGAAGATTACAAAGATATGACTGTGTGGAAAATAAATTCACTAATGTTCTATAAAGAAGCTGAATTAAATGAGTAAATCGCTTACTTTCATTTCTGCGTGTTACCACCACTCACACACACACACTCACACACACACACACACACACACACACACACACACACACACTAGACACCAATAGCACAGTGCTATATTACAAATACATAAATCATAATGTTTCAACAAAAGCAGAATTTCATTTCCCCCTCTCAGCTGTTATCTTGGTTGGGTGGTATATAGCCTGCTTTGGCCTAGTAATTTATTACTCTAGCTGAATGGGTAATGGCAGGCCCTAGTCTATTACCCCAAAGCTTTGTTAGAGCCCTAAATGCATTCAGAGGACCTATAGTGGCCCAAATCTCTTCCCATCAGTACCACTTATACACCATGTCATTATTAAATGCCACAACAAAATTGAATATTTTTCAAATGTGACACCCACAATTCAATTCTCTAATCTAAGGGTTGCACTGATAAAATGTATGATCATGACGATTAGTTTTTTCTAATTTACCCCAGAGTGGTCTACACAATCATAAAACATTGTGTTTACTGTATGATTATGATTAGAAATGGGATGTGTATGAGTGCATGAGAAAATAAATCTATACAGAATAATGTGAACACCAGACTGGATTTTGTAAAATATCTAGTACGTTGACAGGTAGGAGGTTATTGCCTCTAAACTGCTGCGAAAGAGCATTTGCTTGGTGTCAAATGTACAGCTATTGTTATGTACTAGACACATATTGATGTACATTATCCAAAGCAGTCTGGGTAGCATAGTCTGTCGTAGGTCAGGGCTCGGCCAACCATAGGATTGGCTGGAGGCACTGTCATTGGGATGAACGCCAATAATGCATATTGGCATTATGTTTTTGAATTACTCCATTAATGTTTGAGGACTGATGGAGTCTAGAATTACACCAATTTGCATTTCTTCGCATATTGTTATGTTTTTATGGGCAATACGCTGCACTCGCTGTTTATCATGTGTTGTTGCACATTTTGTATTTATTTACATACCGTCTTAGATAAGATTTGTAGTGCCTCAGGCATTACATTGGATGATCATTTTGGGCTGTTGTGAATAGCAGATGTAATGCCTTATTATTATTATTATTATTATTATTATTATTATTATATTATATTAGCTTTTTACATTGATTTTAATAGGATGTTCAGATGTTCTGATGCTTATCATGTAGAACCTATATTTATATACTACAAGTATAATATATACTTCTAGCTGGAACCAGGACTTTACTACATATTTGAAGGAAATGTTGGAGTGCCTCAAGGCTATGTCCTTTGACCAGTGTAGCTTGCAAATATGAGTATCCTAAGTTTGTTGATATATACCATGAGCATGTTGTTGACACTGTGCATATAAATAGTATGATAAAATGTGTCTACTTTGATTACCTGCCTGGTCAAAGTTCCATTATGCTGTTTTGTTGTATTGTGGTGTGGATTTCACTGTTCACTGTGCTCTGTCTCTGGGGGGTCTAATTTCAGCAGGCCAGGGAGGTCAGCAAAGACCTAGGAGGAGAGGGGGTGACAGGGTAAGACCAGGCCAGAGGTCCCTGCTGCAACCACTGACCATGTCAATGCACTGGAAGTATGGGCTTTCTCCCATGTCGCTCTTTACAGTTCAGTGGCTAAGCTAAAAGAAACCAGTCAAGCATGCCCCTTTTATAGCAATATGGGAATAAAATTGCTGCAAGATTAAAGTTTCATCCACAAGAAAAAAAAAAGCTATTACATTGCTTTTCTTTTGTTGGTAATTTCAATGTGACATGCTCTGTATGGGGGTTTTAAATTCCAAAGGTGGCAATGTGGTGAAGAAATCTTTTTAAATGCAGATGCGTAATTAATTCTTCATGTTTAGTGAATTAAACATATCTTTGAGCGCAGAGACCATTTGGCGAAGGTTGTAATTTTATTATGTAGTAGATAAAAGGAAGCTAGTGACCCCCCTCCACTTCTGCCCTATGCCATCACAAAACCCTCCCTGCCCCAACCATTTCATTCTGGAGGGAGAAAATGCAAAGTCTGTATGTTAATAGAAAACAATAAGGAGTACTTACTTATTCTCCAGGGCACATTCTACCGTCAGCATTCTGCGCCGTGCAGAGAAGTTAAACACAAAGCAATGTGCGGAAACAAAGAGGAGGGGAGTGGGGTGCATGGTGGCACTTATATTTCAAAGAGCATCTTATTAACCCCACATCTACACTGCTGAGTGTTCTCATTCTGTACCTAGAGAAGTACACAGACTGAGAGAGGAGGGCAACTGGGCTCCATTGGGTACCGGAGCCATAATGTATTCGTTATATTCAGGTTGTAATCATGTTATTGAAAGAACAAGATGACATTGAATGGGAAAGACAAATCCCATTACAATAATTATTGCAGCATATCTTATGAAGGTGTACCATGAGCGTTGTACTGTGTCCTTTTTGTAAATGAATGAAGAGCAAATTAAACTGGGCCTGTTTCCCCCCTCTACTATGGCTAATGTGTTGTAATTGACTCTGCAATTTTCTAATTGTGATTGCCATACTAATTTTACTCTTGACTGTGCAACTAACAGTGTATAGTAATTAAAATGAATTGCCTATGTCGCACCTGTATGATTCTACCAACCTTGCTCTTGAACTATAAGTTGGCAATCAGCGGCCCATATTATGTATAGTTTTTGAAATTCAATATAGGACTGTGAAAGCTTCTATGTAATTGACAATGTGATTTACCCTTTGATATGGCAGCTAACTGTGGCATTTATATAGATCAAAGATGGTAAAAACTACTTCTGCCCCCTTTTAAAACATCAGTGTCACACTTTTAGCATCCTTTCATAAAAACTATTACATCTGCCCTACAAATGAAAAACCACTGATTCAACCCCATATGAATAGCACAACTATCAGTGAGCCTTTGATTCTCTAAAAAAAGTGTTTTTTCTTTCCTTATTTGTGCCACGGCTTGTTGGGAGTTTTGCGGGAGTCCCAAGGGGATTGCTATGTTCCGCAATAATGAAAAAGGTTCCTCTCTTTGCTCTTAAGTGCATGACCGAAGTGGGGTAGACACTTTCTAATTTAAAGGAAATTTGAGAAAATGGTTCAATTCCTTTTTCCTCCGCGTTGTTGACGCATCTTGTTTGGTTTTGTGTTCTTGGCCCTCGAGTACAGACAAATGTGCCTCGTTTACAACCCCAACTGTAGGAATTAGCTGATAGACATCGGCTGAGATAGCAGAGAGCTGCAGCATTAGGACGGGGGAAGCACATTAATCTTTCCAAAATTAAAATCTGCGCCGGCGCGTTTAGGATTGAGGCCACCGCGGTGCCGAGTCGCCTGACCGCCAGTTTTGATAAAACTGTTTAAGGAGAGGGGAGATTTAGATAAATTTCCCATGGCGGTACTATAAGCACAGTGGAGAGAGGGAAGTGGGGGTGGGGGGGATGGGGCCTCAGTTAAGCAGGAACACATGGCTACAAGCCGCCTGTTTACATGGTGCCCTGTGAGGGCGTCAAGACCACATAACCGATAACCTGCAGTTATTGATGTCAGGGACCACAAAGCCACACTATCTGCATGTGTTGCATATCCACTAGGGTTGCGTTGCAGTGGTGAATGATGGCACAAGTGCATGGGGTTGAATTCCTTAGCTTAGCTTAGCTTCCATAAAGTAACACTATCTGCATGTGTTTGCATTTCCACTAGGGTTGTTTTGCAGTGGTGAAGGTGGCGTGGGGTTGAATTCCTTAGCTTAGCTCCTCTAAGGCTGACAATATAGTGATTCTCAAACAGTGGTCGTCAGAGGGCCTTGGACAGTTTTCAAGGGATCCACAAAAAACCAGGAAAGACCAGCAGCTAGACCATATAACGCCATATTTTATGGAAGAACACTATATTACAGTCATTTATGAGGATTATAATATATAAAATGTTATGCTGCTTCATATTTTGGAATTTGGATGTGAAGAATGGCAACTTAACTAGCAGTTTAAGATGACTTCTTCTCATCAGGCCATCACTGATATGGTCACAAAATATAATTACTTTGTGCGTTTTTGCGTATGCACAATCATGAGAGTATTCCAGGAAGTTATATATATTATTATTATTATTATTATTATTTTATTTTTTTTAAGAATCTTAGTAGACATTTTCCAGAAAGAAAAGGGTTGAGGAACCCTGCCATAGAGGTATGTTGTGTGTGCGCTGCATGGCTGGGCTGCGTAGAGTTTCACTCCCGTGAGGTCCAGTGGACAGATGCTGAGGGCTCTGTCTCCATGGCTGAAGACCTCCCTTGTACCCAGTCACTCAGGACAAAGCTGTGAAGCCCTTTCATGCATGGTGTCACACATGAAGTGTGTGAGTCGCCAATATATACGTCAATCAAATTGTGCGACAGACTTGACCGCTAGCTTACAATAGGCTCTCTGATCCCTCGCTCACCTAGCTGCCTAGCTGGCACTGGTCCCTTAAGCTCGTACAACTCTAGTCCATCAAACCTGTCATCAGCACTATATTTCTGCGTCTCACAGCCTGCCGAAGTAGGGTAATGTAGACTTTGTTTGAAAAACTGTGGGGTGTCATTTCTAAACGTTTAATCATTTTTATTCATTTATTTCAGTCTGTTTTTCCACATGGTAAACATTCTGGCACTACAATAAAGTTTACTCTCATTGAATTCTGACTGAAACAAAGTCACCCCCTTCGACCTGCTCCATCCTTTGGACCGCCTCCTCCATCCTCAGGCTACACAGTGAGGTAGACCTGGGTCTCAGCGTCCTGTGTGTGTCTGTCTAGCCCACCAGACTCCATTGTGCTAAACACAGCCAAACACACACACACTATCCTTATCCTACAAAACAAATATGGAGGATATTCTATCTAACATTCTCTGCTAATCTCGCCAATAGGCTGCCATGAAATTGACATTTTAGAGTGATTGTGCGGCGACAACTATCCAATTCTACAAGCCGCATTTTAGATTGGAGCACCGTAATACGGCTGGAATGTGCTCATTCGTTCCTGTGTTGCCGTGGCGCGGTGTGGTGGGCTCGGGCTGCCGCCGGCTAAAGGAGGCAGATTACCGGCTGTCCAGGTGGAGAGATAGAGAGAGAGAGGGAAAGAGAGCCAGACCATCTGAATGGCTTATCTGGGATGGACAGGGGCCGGAACGGAATGGGACCCTCCAAAGCTGTCCTGTCCCCACACCTAGTGACCACCTCTCCTCTCTCGTCTGTGGCCATAAACAACCAATTACTGACACCAACATGTGTCAGGGGCTATGATCAAATCATTTAGCTGGAGTGAGGGGGGCTTAATACAGGTCAATTTCACTCTGTTAGCCATGGTGGTTGACTTGAGCTGAAGGACAGGGCTGCTTCGTCTGACAACGGATAGCTTTCTCCACTGGAGAATTTAAAGGTGATAGGCCAGAATGCTGCAATATGCTCCCCATGCTATGACTGGAGATCCTACGTTACCAAAAGCTTCAGTTATCCAAACTTTTGCATGATGCAACTTAACCTCAACAAAACCTGATCATGGAAAGTTGACTTTCTCTGGAAAATTACCAAGCATAAGGATTGAGTGATTCAGAATCTAATGTGCTTGCTAACATCAATTATAATAGGTGAAATGATTGATGTTAGAACAGAAATATCCAGCCATTAGGTTTTCAACTAAATTCGTCTAATCTCAAGTGCAGCACTCTTCCAAACCAAGATCTCTGCTACCATCTAACCTTGGTCCAGGTGATTATGAGATCCTGATCTAATGGAACCTCCGTGGAATAAACCTTGTCTGGTCACAGGGCAAGGAAACCTTGATACACTCCTCAAGAGGCATCACCGACATGAGTTCTCTGGCATCAAGCTACAGTAGAATGGGTTTATACACTTTACCGTTTTATCTTCACCCCTTTTGAATGTGAAGAATGACAGCTTAACTAGTTAAGTTGACAACTTAACTAGTAATGACAATTTCCCTCAACGTCAGTATGATGTTGACATTCAAGATTGAGAAGAATCATTTCATATCTCACTTTGAGAGCCGAAACATCATAGCAATCTGTGTTTTCATATTAACCACTGATCCAGTGGTCCATTGAGTTAGCAAACTATGGGCTGGTTTCCCATTGACAGATTAAGCCTTAGTTCCAAAATGCGTCTTCAATAGAACTTTCTATTAAACATTTTCTTTAGTCCAGGACTAGGCTTGATCTGTGTCCAGGAAACTGGCCCCAAGTGAGAGTGAAGGCTGTGGATGGTGAATTTAAAGACCATCTGTTCTAACTAGCCAGTTGTGATGTCTTCCTTTTCTCCTTACCTCTTGTCTTTTTGCCTTTAAACACAAAAGACAGGGCCCCCAGCCAATCTCAAGCTTATTATGGTAATAATTAGGGGGCCTGATTTTTATCGTGGTCCCCACAATCACAGTCCCCGGCAATGGCTAAATAAACAGCCCAAGTCCTTGTGTCCCCATGGGCTGTTCTGTGTAATTAAAATCAATAGGTTCCTCTCAGGGCCTCTTTAACCCACTGAGCTAAGCTAAGTCTCCTCTCTATTGTTAAACAGCTTCTCTGCTGCTCTATTGGTGCCTTCTCAGGTACTGTTAGAAAAGAAAAGTGTGTTTAGGATCATGTGGAATGAAATAATAATTCAGCTCATTTGTTGGTTTATCTGCCAGAAGAGGTGTTAAAAGTAAAGGTCTGTGGTTATCTTTAGACTCGATCAATCAAGTCAACAAGGGTAGCATGACCTTGGTAGTGACTGTCCTCTTGGTATTCCTGAAAACTCACACTGCTGCTTTCTATTGCTTTGTATGAGCTGCTATACAGGGATCATCACAACAAAGTTTTGTGCTCTAAGACCGTTCTGCTTTTATTCGGTTGCATACTGACCTGTACTGTAGGAACTTCACTGTTTGAAACAATTTTGATCTTGAACAAATTGAAATGACATGCAGTAACGATTTGTTCTTATGTTAAATTCGCAAATAGGAAAACAGCTGTAGGTAATAGTGTTGAATCTTTAGTCCAATTTATGTTTTGGATATATCTCGTTTTCCTTCATCCATCATATGGACCTCCGTCTGTTTGCACCTTCTAAGTATGGGTGGCAAATGGGCACATTTGTCAAACGAGCCCTGCGTTTTATGATGGCACACACCTTTAGCTGTAGCGGAACCCTGCTCTGGGCCTGGCAGGCCGATCACTTTGCAGATGCTCCCATTGCACAGATGACAGTGTCACACACATACACATACACACACACACACACACACACACAGTGTGACTCTAATAGGCCTGTGCTTGACAGAGTCTGTCGTGATGAATCGCGGTGCTCTTCCCCAGCTTTTCAGACTTAATTTTCTGAAGATTGCTTGCCCATTCGAGAGGAGAGAGGGCTGATTTGCCGCTCTTCTCCTGGAGCCGCCGGCTGTGATGAGATGTCAGTATTGTTCAGCAGGGGTCCCTGGCACGGGGCTTAACTACTAGTGGCTGCTTTTAAGACATTGGCTCGAATTACTTGACTGGCGAAACTAAGCAGCAATTAGACAGCTCGCCCGCAAAACGGAAATTAGAAATTTGCTGTTTGGTCTTAAAGATGAGGCAGGGCTTCTGCTCTCGCCATTGGAAGACTTTCAGGCCTCCTACCTCTGTCAGGACTCTAGCTCCACCACTGCTTTCTCTAACTGAATCTCGATGGACGTTTTTTCAACAATGAAGGTTTTATTGTTTCTGCCTCAGCCAATCCCCTTCCAGTTCAGTTACTGTTTGTTTAGAGGACCTTCATGCATTCAGAACGACGTGGAAGTCTTGGGTATTCTGAGAGGTGTCGCAATTCAAATGTCCCAAATCATTACTTTTTTTTTAATCAATGCTTATTGACCAGAAG
Source organism: Argentina silus (assembly GCF_951799395.1). NCBI lineage: Eukaryota > Metazoa > Chordata > Actinopteri > Argentiniformes > Argentinidae > Argentina > Argentina silus. The sequence continues at coordinate 13,873,828 of NC_139669.1, forward strand.
TCTTTCTGGTCGTTCCAAACTCATTTGTATTTCTGTAAGAGTACATTTCATAATTATTGCCGAAACACTAGGCCTGTCCTACACAACCCTGCTTTGCTTTGATTTGATGTATGAATCTACCTGTCAAAAGTCTCATACTGTTTCCTAAAGTTTGTATGTATTTAGTGGAGGCCTACATTGTTGTATATGGTTGCTTATTTAGTGGCACTTGAATTTGGTCTGACATGGCTATGATCTTGCTGGGATAAACAAATGGCCGTGTTTGGGTTTTGTTCAGCGTCCTCCATCATGCCACCCGCCTCATCAAGGAAAGGCTAAATGAGAAGAGCGAAGAGAACCTGATCTTTTGTCACATCACATAACTGTCGTTGTCACTCAGAAACCGTGGTAACTTTAGGGAGCACCGCTGAGCATCTCATCCCAATCCGTCATCAGTATTCATTTCATAAACCATCACTTTCGGACTCTGGAAATATTCTTGCAAGAAGCGGATCCCTGGTGGGCTAACCAGCCTTAGCCCTGCAAGGGTGTTGTACGCAGTTAGTGTCTGAGAGACAGGAGGGACCTGTCAGAAACAATCAGCTTTCATTCTGATTTGACTTCAGATGAGTGTTGGCTTTCATTTGACTCTCTTAATGAGGTACATCTTTTTCTTGCAGAAAGTTTCCCTGTATTTCATTTCAATTAACAAGTAATGGAATATTATCATTTGTTTGATAAACATATTTGTTGCATAAAGTCTCAATGTATTCTCATTTCAATTAAGTTAATGAACATTATCATTTGTTTGATTGAGACATGGAATTGCTGTTAGTCTGGTCCTCTCTCTCTCCTTGAGAGGCAGGTTGGGGCATGTCCACATCAGTGGAGGCTGGTGGAGGGAGAAATTGGAAGACTGGCTCATTGTAATGCATGGAACAGAATGAGGAATGGTATCAAACACACACATGCCAATATGTTTATTATGTTACCATTCCTTATTCCGTTCCGTGCATTACAATGAGTCCGTCGTCCGATTTCTGCCTCCACCAGCCTCCCCTGGTTCTAATCCAACTACTCAGTAGTTCTTCACTGATTCGCTGCCGGTGAGAGGGTCATAAAAGCCATGTAAAGTTAGTGTATTGGCAAGAAGCCATGTTATCATAGTGAAAGTGCTCCAGGTTTGGTCGATCCAAACTAGGTGCCAAAAATTGTGGAGATGTTATGGTATATGATAACAAGGCCAAGAGTAATCTTTCAGTGAATGGATGACCAATTAACTGATATATTGGTTGTATAAACTATAATCTACAATAGTAGATTATATAAACTATACTAGCATACTCAGGGTCTCTATGCCATGACTAGTACAATACACACCCACACACGCACGCACACACATTTTCTCTCTACAGTCCAGGAGTGCATTGTTCTGCGGTGTGACAACAGGATTGTGGTTGGTGCCCGTCGAGAGGCACTGCTCCGTCCCTCTACAAACACAATGCTGGAGGAAACACTGCCTGACTGTCACCGTCTCCCCATGACAAAGTGCTGCCATTATGGAACGGTGACAGAATTCCTCCAAGGGCAATTTCTAAAAATTATTTAAACAATGTAACAAGTGAAATGTCACCATTCACTAATTATGTTTATGCTAATTGTTAATTAGGCTCTTAATGGAGACGATCTTAATTAACAATGGCTATGAAACTGTGCGCAGGGCTGTAGGACCATAAATGAGGCCAGTAATTGCCAACCTCCAGTGATTAACATGGATTTATTGGGCTTTTATTGCGTTTGCTTAATTCTATGATGGATAGAATAAATTCCCTCTATAAATATATTCAAATAAAGAAGAGCCACATGGCATTAGATCATTTATCCAGCAATAAAACAGTTTTCCCCCTCAAATGTTCAACTGCACCTCAAATTGAAACACTAACACATAATCAGCACTTGTACTGTGCAGTTAGTTTTTCTCAAGTCATCTGGACCCTACCACTGTCAACCTCATTCCTTATATTAGACAATATTGGTATCATCCTGTTGTGTTTGATAGCCACTGTCTTAGGAGAATATGTCTGGCCATAAAAATGTGAGTCCAGGAGAGTGGATGCATTGTGCTGTGGAGATAAAAGATGCCATTGGAAGAAATCAATACGATATCTGTCTGCTAAATTGTTGATAACACTATTTGCTTTATTTGCTTTTTTTTTCCTCTTTCGTCTCCACATTTTTGTGGCTGAAATGTGCTTGGAGCCATGATGTATTGTATGGCTTGTGCACATTAAAAGGAAGTGGGGGTTGTATGGAAAGCACTGACTATCACAGTGAGTGTATTGATTCGTTGTTGCTCAGGTGAATTTAGTTGCTTATGTACAGAACCTTCTCCTAATACAAAACTTTTAGTACAGGGGCGATAGTACAGATTGATATTACTGTATATCCTTTTGTGAAATTACATTTACAGTGTACATCCTCGACTGAAGCTAAATACTGCTGCTCTGTCTGATAATGATTCCCATAACTAGACTCAGTCGGAATGTTGTATAATTGTTTCACAGTGGAACATCTTGTATTAATTATCTGTGCTGAAGCTCTTCCAATGTTCCACTAGCCTGATTGAATTTGACGTGAACAAGAGGGCTGATTATTTTATGGACATGACAACTCCTCGGCGTCAATGTTGGTGTGACTCATTCTAAAATTAATTACTCGTCCTAGCTAACCTACGTATAATTCAATCAATTGCAGATAAAGACAAACTGTATTGCAATTTCTCTGCATAACTTTAAGGACAGGTGAGGATCTGCACCAGTAAGTAATCAATGACGATGTCTTTGAGAGGAACATCTTGTGAGGTGTTAGTTTTAATGTAAACGACACCCCCAACACAGTTTAAACTTTCTGAGTGAACCCGCACAACATGCTTAATCTGCATTTGATTGAATTTGGGCATAAATACCCTTCTTTCTTTAGCAGGGATTGGAATCCCTGGTCTGTGTACTTGTTTAGGTAGCCACCACGCACACTCACCGAGCACTTTATTCGGAACACCTGTACACCTTCTCATGGTGGAGGTGGTGTAATGGTGTGGGGAATGTTTTCTTGGCATACTTTGGGCCCGTGAATACCAATCAATCATCGCTTGAATGCCACAGCCTATTTGAGTATTGTTGCTGACCACCCTTCATGGCCACAATTTACCCATCTTCTAATGGCTACTTCCAGCATGATGATAATGCACCATGTCACAAAGCAAAAGTCGTCTCAAACTGCTTTTATGAACATGACAATGAGTTCAGTGTTCTTCCTTCCCCTCACTTCAGGACATTTACAACACCAGGGTCACCAGGAGAACACACAACATCATCAGGGACTGTACACACCCCCAGCACAGACTCTTCACTCTCCTACCATCAGGCAGGCGCTACAGGAGTCTGAAATCTAGGACCACCAGACTGACAAACAGTTTCTATCCACAGGCCATCAGGCTTGTGAACAAGCTACCTCACAAAGCCCTCCCCCTTCCACCCCCCCACATCACTTGCATTACTTGACTTGACTGATCAACTGTGAACTCGACAGACATTCTGACTGCTGCTGTGACTTCACTACTGTTTGCACTACTACTGTTTGCACTAAATACCTCATGCAATTTGCAACAATGCATAAGCGCACTTTATAACTTTATAACTGTGATCCACCAGGTGCAATATAGAATTTGTATATGTATATATGGAACTAGTTTTTTTTTCTTTAGTTTAGTCTGTTGTGTTAGGGGGGACTAGCAAAGTAAGATTTTCATTGTGTGGTGTAACTGTCTGTTTACTGTGCATATGACTAATAAATATCTTGAATCTTGAATCTTGAATCTCAGTCACCGGATCTGAATCCAATAGAACACCTTTGGGATGTGGTAGAACGGGAGATTCACAGCTTGAAAGTGCACCTGAAAAATCTGCAGGAATTGCGTGATGCAATCATGTCATCATGGACCAGAATCTCAAAGGAATGTTTCCAACATTTTGTGGAATCAGTGCCATTGAATTGAGGCTGTTTTGAGAGCAAAGGGAGGCCCTACCCAGTATTAGTATAGTGTTCCTAATAATGTGTTAAGTAAGTGTATATTCAAGAAGAGGTATTTAGTTTTCCCTGGGGAATGTATCCCTCATTGTTTGATCCCTCAAACTTTAGGACCCTTAAAGCCTTCGAGTCAGTTCCTCACACTTGAACAACGTTAGGTCTGGATGGCCCCTTGTTGGTCTGCAGTAGTAAAGAAAGGTTTTACTAGACTTAACACTCCAGTCAAATAAAACATAGATTTATGACAACCCAGAATAACTTATTTTGGTCTACAACCTATAAACAAGAAAACCAATCATGGTCTCTTGATTCCCCCCCCCCCCCCCCCCCTTTCATGTTATAGCACTTGAATTGCACTGTGTAGGTGCGCTATAATTTTCAGACAGGTATGAGCAAGGGATGAATGCCACCTTTTGTCACCTCTTTCAGTGTGAATTACGAATAAAGTTATGCATTATTGCTACATCTATCAAGTTTGTTGAAGGAATGTTTCAAGTCATCTCTCAGGTGTGGAAATGAATTAATACGGTTCAGACTACAAAAAGATGACATTTCCCTCATGCCTTGCTGTGTTAAGGTAAAGGTGACAAACTCTATCATGTGACCCCTGTGCGTGAGTCTCACCATTGAATATGGCCCTGATACTGCAGTTAGGCTATTGTTGTGGCAATTGTTTTGACTGCCACACTGACTGTTACTACTCTAGCTCTGGAACTGCAGGTTATTTGAAACACTGTCTACAAGGGGCTGTAAGGTGATGATATAGTTGGTTCTCTTGATGTCCAGTGGAGCATGGTCACAATTGAACCCTTAACCAACAGCATGTTAACCAACAGCATGCTTTGTGACAGACCCGGTCAACTTAGGGCTGAGGGTGGGTTATGTCTGAAATCACCAGCAGTTCTATATGAATGTTATAAGCTTTCAATACACATTCATGAAAGTGTTTAAGTAATCATCAACTATCAATCTCAAGCATGGTTTTGCTTTATGAAAGTATATTTAAAGTTCTTGTGTAAGGCCCTTTATCGTAAGGATGGTCAAAGTAGTATATACTCTTTGTCTGGTCTAGACAAGAGACTAGACTCGTAGAGCCAACGCTTTCTGTCTTACTAGTCTTGTGTGGACACTCGTGTAGGAAAGGTCAGCTATAACTAGAACAGAACCCTTACACTGTATGTACAAACACCATTGAGAGAGTTAACGATGCGTTGATTCGACAACTAACAATAACCAAATGCCATTTCTCTACTTTGACATTTCAAGACTGCTATAACATCTCTGAATGGGACAGGATACCAAATAAAAAAATGGATCGATTGATTATAGCTGATGATTCATCCGGCATGAATTCCAACCTCCGCAAGCGCTGTGCACTCCTCCGCCATAAAAGTGTGCCATGTCAGCGGATTTATATCCAGTACTCTGTCTGTTAATTAAGCTCATAGGGACTCCGGGTTCCAATGCATTTAAACTACTCCTGCCTGTGGCACCCTACACAATTTAAAGCCTAATCCACAAGTGCAGTGGTAGATACCACATCCCTGTGCGTAAATTCAGCCAATCTGCTCCTGAGAGGGATGGGAGGGGGGGGTGGAGGTGGTGGAAAAGGGTAAGGGATGGGGGCCCCGCACCGGGGAAACTAATGCTGTCTGTCAGCCACCAGCGAGGGGTGGGGTGGGGGTCAGGTATTGCCCCCCCTGCCCCATCACCCTGAGGGTAATGTTTATTCGTTGTCCAAACAGACGTACTGCATATTGATTGAGCGATTGTTACTGCAGGGCGACATAAAAGCTAACCTCCCTGACCAGACAAGCTATAGGCAGAGGACGAGGAGAGAGAAGCACATGAGAGGGCAACTGTGGATGCGCCGTATAAACACACTTCTCCCCCCAACCTGTCTCCAGTCACTGCTTATCTGAAAACAATCATGTGAAATATTGAGTTATATTTTATATGAATTATTTTTGCTCATTTAACTATTTCTAAAATCATTTACAGAATATTTTCGCGACTAGTTTTGATTTATTTGGCTTAGGAAAATAATCTTTGAGAGGTTTTCTGAAATAAGCAATTTCAAGCCATTTATATAGTGAGGTAAAATAAATGTAACATCAACTCCGGGTTCTTAACTGTAGCTCTTAGTTATTCTGCAGTGTGTAAAGTCTGTTGCTGTGCTGAACGCTCCTACAGAAAAAGTTAGGAAAAGCATCGTAACTCTATTCCTCTAAGTGTTTACGGTCTTCACATACAACTGAACTGTTGCTGAAACAGAGCAAAGTGTTTGACTGCTGAGGTGCAACCTCTGCCAGTCAGACCTGATCAGGCTCTTTGTGATGCCTCTCACCCCGCCACAGCCATGGAGAGAGCCCCGGTGACCCCCCCAATCAGGCTGCAGGGAACCGTGGAGTCTCCTCTCTCCTTCACCCAGAACATCACAACACTAACCTGCACAAGGCCATCCATCACAGACAATATCTGGAGAGAGGAGAGGAGCTCCCCCAGGCAGGCAGGCAGGCAGGCAGGCAGGCACAACGCTGCACCATGCAGTACTGTTACAGCTACAGCATATGGCTATGGTGCAGGGCTTTACACTAATGAGTTCAACATTTAGGCTAGTTTATCCTATTGGTGAGAAAAACAGTGTTTTTTAGGTTAGTGGATGTTATCATTACACTGTATGTGTTGTGCTGTCAAGTGTGTACAGTATATGCGTCGTGCAACATTTATTCTATGGTATAATCTCTAATAAGTTCCTCTTTAAATCTAAGAGGTTTTTGCTCCATTCATGGACAAACCATTTAACAAAGAATGTGATATATATATGTAAATGTCAGTTTGCATATTATACTGTAGGTGCACGCTTTACCCCCCCCCCCCCCCCAATCGTCGTACCAGTAATTTCTACCCCACTCCCTCTCTCCTCCTCTTTCCTTCCCTCCTTTCTCTCCCTCTCTGAGAGGTGGTTGTATATTTGTTCCTTCACGGTTCCCCCCCGTCCTTAGATTAGATTTCTCCTTTCTCATTACCAGCCTTAATAGACCCCTCCGACCTCATCCTAGCCTCAGATACTATCTGACCCGTATATAATTAATTAATTATAGCCCAAATATTATAGATTATTAAAAATAGCATAACTAATAGTGTAATATCTCAAGCTGTCGAGTTTAATAGTCAACATTGTCTTGGTGGGTCTTATCTGTGCGAGACACCCGGTCAGAATATTGATTTCTGGTCATTTTAACTGTCATGTGCCATCGCGATGGGGAATTGTCAGGTTTTTACCACTCAGAGCTCATTTGAAATCGTTAAACTGCCGGCACACTGTTCATGGCTCATCCCCTCCTCCCCTGGCCCCCATTCCCCGTAGCGACATAATATTTTGTCTCCACAGAACATTTTACAAGAAATCAGACACAGTTCTGAATTGCATTTTATGTAGTTTTGTTCCTACACAATAAAAGACCCAGCTTGCCATATTCAATCAAACCCTGTAACCGGGATTCCAGGGTAAATCAAACTCAACATTCAAAATGGGGTACATCAAGAGTTATCATTTGCTGTATAGGGCTAATACTTATTGATACTATGCAGGGAAAGGTTCCCTCTGCAAGAAATGTTGAAGCTTCTAATTATACTAATTATGATTCATTCATATGATCAGATTAATTTAATAATCTAGAGGCTGAGCAGAGCTCATTAACCTTAATTAAGCTCATTAGCTACTGAGATTCTCTCCCCCTGGTGATTTCAATCTTCTTGTGTACCTGACGCTACTTGGAGTCAGAGCTCTGTGTGTGCCTTCTCTCTTGGGGACCCCAGGACCCTCTGAGTTGGGGTCCTCATTTTCAGGAGGATGCTGACCATTTCCTTAGTCATTATCAGAAAAACGGAATGTTACCGTAAACTGCTCTATTCCAGTACAATAGAATAACAGTCCTTTGTGTTTAATAGCAAAAAAAAACTCAACTAGTCAACTTCATTACAATGCAATTGTAAGTTACAATGCAAGTTACATATAAAATGTTATAACAAGGTTATTACTATAGTAATTACAGCACACAGGTATAAGAGCAACATGGTATGTTTGTTCATTTAGACAGAGAATCACATGTTTCTGTTTCAGACATGGCCCATATATTTTTTAATACATTATTCTCAAACGCCAAAATCGTCCTGTAAAAACAGGCCTAGTGTTTTATGGCCATCCTGTATGGTGGTGGTGCTATATTTCCCATCACATCTATTGCATTAATTGGAATTACAGTATTTTATAGTCTGCCTTGTAAATAGTTTGGAACGTTGTTAAAGTCAAATAGATACCTGACATCTGAATTTGAATAGCATTATTATTATTTTTTTAAGTAGAAGCGTGGACTCACAACACTTTACCATTGACTTATATAAACTACAGCCGTGTGTGTGTCTGACTATTTGTTTTATTCATTCAAGCTGTTATTGTAACATTGGGGGTCGAGGCACAGGGGTGTCTGTGAAAGAGCCAGACTGTTTTTTTCATGTTGACAGATGACTCCTTTTTTGCTTTTCTTTTTTTTGTTGTACTGTTGGCGTGCTGTTGTTGTTAGGTTTAACTTGAGTGATTAACGCTCGGATAATTGACAGCTCACTGTCGGTAATTTACACGAAGTCCTGGGCAACTTGCCGAAGTTCAGTGGTTGTAACAGGGGCGCGATGCTGCCGCCCGTGAAAGTACGAGCTCGCTGGCTGTGGCAAAACGGGCTATTGAAAGAGACCATTTACATGCAAATGATCGAGCGTTATACGTCTAAATTTAGAGAATGGACTCAGAGCCAACGTTGAAATTCTAATTATGACACTACCTCCCCTCAATCTGCCGTGGGACAGCAGGACCCGCCGACGCTGCAATTGAATTAATTAAAGGTTCATTCAAGTCAAGAGGTTGGACCACACTCAAAGCAGAAATATTAAAGCATGTCATAGATACAAATGGGGTATATATTTCGAGGTTGGATAATACACACTGTTATAGGATAAAAGCAAACATCCAAAGTGAAAACGATTGATATCTTTCCAAAGTTGGTAGATATGAGTGCTGATAGTGTGCCACTTGCGAAGATTATCTGGCTTAACTCGAGGTGGCAGCATTGCAGAGGCAGCAGATCTGGGGGATCAGACAGGGAATATGATCTGTCAAAGGTTTATATTTCAATAAGGGACATTTCCAGTTGATGGTGATGAGGACGAGGATGAAATGATGATGATGGTGGTGGTGGCGATGATGATGATGATAACGATCATTAGTTAAGATGTTTATTTGAACTATGTATATCATTATTGCCTGTCACTGTTCAAATAAATAAAGGGGGAAACGCGTTTGGCAAGTTATCCGTTTTTAAATGTCATGGGCCAATATTGAATGAGCTTTTCCTCTACTTTCCATAGCCTACCACAAAGTGAGTCCTACATTTAGGCAGTTACGCTCATATTCAATAATACCAACTTAAAGACATAAAGAACGTCGAGGAAAGCCTATTAAAATCATTGTTAGGACACCGAATATATCAGATAGAAATCTAATAGCTGTTAAATTAAAGATTGGCCGCCGTGGACGCTGCGCTGGAGGGCTGTGTCCCGGCTCCCCTGGGTCCGCCCTCTTGATAGGATAATCATGTCCATCCCTACCAAAATTATAGCTGATTGTTTTACCCATTATTTTCTCCAACTTTTAATTTCTACTTTCTAAAGGATCATTGCCTGCGGTAATTGCAAAGAACTGACCTTGTATGTGTCATCAGCCCCCCAGACGAGGGAAATCCAATTTTGTTGGGCTTGGCACACTGCTCCCCCCCCCCTTTTTTTTCCTACTACGATAAAGTGTCATATAGCCTACTGTTTTTTAGGAGTGCATAAAATAAGAGTAAATGGAATATTAGTTTCCAGATTAGAATAAACACGTTGTGCTTTAAATCAAAATCCAATTCTTTGGTCTATTATTTTTCTGGCGTAATAATGACATCTCAGATTAGAAATCAATATTTCACTGAAAGGGGTATTACTGAGTTTATTCAATGCATAATTGAGCTTTTGAAAGTGCCCAGTAATTTGCATTAACGATAACGAATCTCTCTGATCTGAACTTTATCAAGTACGAACTTTATCAACCAAATGCAATGAGATGTTAATGTTTTAAAGAGGTAGCAAGTGAATGATGATGCGACTGTTTTCGCTGACGACATTTCACGGCTATAATATTAATAATAATAATAGGCCAATGCATTGTTTTTGTGTTTTCATGTTGAAACTTAACTTGGTTTGCAGAGCACACCGTATTACACTTAAAAGCTTACTTTGATAATCTTGTAAATATTTCATAAAACAATCATTATCACAAGCTCAAACCCGGCCAGAAGCGAGGGAGGAAGGAAAAATAACCCTATTTAGACCCTTTCCAGTTCAGTGGACTTCAGCTGAAACTGAGCTGACAGCTGAGTATATCACGAATCGCATCATCCCTCACTCCCCGCGCGCCTCTGTTGCCTCACGCGCGCAGACGGAGATAATAGGCTATTAGAGGCATGGGATTAATTTGTAGCCAATTACAACCCACAGTTGAATATGAATGCATAAATAAGGCGTAGCTTGTGTCTAAGTTTTGGCGACGGACAAGGGAGGGAGGGGGAACGAGAGCGAGCGAGAGGTGTGCGTGCGTGACATAAACGTTGGAGGGTCCTGAGGGGATGGTTAAAAACCAAAAAAGGAGTTGAGCAAGGGAGATCAACATCCAACAGTGAACCATCACCTCATGTCAGCCGTGTGTAACATTGACCAGAGCAGTGCAGCCGTAGAGGGGGTCTGGCAACACTACAAGCTGTGTAGGAACACTGCAGCACATACTAGACTTTCTCAAATTCCATGCGCTATTATGTCTTTGTTTGTAAGAGAAGCTTAAGTTTACGGTCGCGGTGCTAAACCTGTGATAGTTCAGCAGAGGGGAACTGCTCTCTTCTGCCTGAAGGGAAGTCATGAATAGGGAGAAGGTTCAGGTGGGAGACATCTCAATCGCTCCGCCGGCGTCCGGTGTGGCTGCGCAAACAGCGGTGATCGTCGTGGCCGCTCCAGAAAGCATGGACAATCACGGCGAGAAGCGGCTCTCTGCCAACGAACTATCGGTCTTTTCCTGCCCCGGGGGTAGAGACATACAGCAAGGGGACTGTCGAAACAATTCTCCTCGACAAGATCCGGCACCGGTAGCAATGCCTACGTCTCAACGGACCACTTCGTTTTCGGTTTTGGACATTTTGGACCCAAATAAGTTTACAAGTAAAAAGCTGAATCGGACAGGCGGTGAATTCGCCCTCGGGGCAGAAAACAGAGGTGGCGACGACTCTAATCATACTTTCGATCAGAAGCGTTACGGGGAAGACTATGAAACATGCAAAAAATCTGCGGGGATATTGAGTAAGTATTTTCTGTCTTTCTTCTAATTTTGTAGCCTATATCGTTAAGCTGACAGTAGCCTAGGTTACATTTAGGCTAGTTAATACATCAACATGTACTCAGGCTTTGTCAATCATGTTATGCTTCATATGCCCAGTTACCCAGTGAGTGTCATAAATAAAAGTATTGGTCAACTTGTGTTGAGCGTAACGGGACGAAGAACTTGATTCGAGTGGTTTATGTTTAAACTTAGCTTGTCTCAGAGGCGTATAGAGAGACTTGGATGTTGTTGTTGTTTTTTTTTAAAGTATGAATAGTCCTATAGGCCTGTGTCACGTCGTAGAGACATAGGAGTTCATTCTCTCAAAACACGATATCACAACATTGTGATTATCACAAGTTTGAGACTGTTAAGATATGTAATATTCAATTCCTCTCCCAGTCCCATAGTAGGCTACTTTAGACTAAAGACTTGTAATATTTAAAGAAAAACAATTAAAACCCTTCGATTACATTTAATTGAAGGTGCTTTGCGAGGTTAAAGATGCAGGATAATGGCTGAAATCGCCCCAGAGTGGCATGTGGAACGGCAGGTCGATATCCTATTATCGAATTGAGTATATCTCTTTCAGGCACCTTGCAGTCTCCTTCAACATCTAAATTATAGGGTCAAAATTCAGATAATTACACGATTAAAACCTTTTATACTTATAAGGCTAGATATCAATCCCAAAAAGAGACAATATTAAGATTTTCACTGTCAAAATAAACCAAAATATCATCCACTGTCCTATTTTTACCACTCAAAACGTAATAATAATTTCATTAAATACGTTTGATTTGCATAGCCTCTTTAGGCTATTATGGGGTGTGCAGTTCAGCAGAACCTAACAATGTCAGAGGAGAGGGCACTGTCAGCGTCCATGGTGCGCAGGTGATTTATGGACTGTCTGATTCATGTCAGAGGGAAACTTAAGCCTATTTTGTTGTTATTTTTTGAATTACTACATTTGTTCTTTTTATTTGAATTAGCTGAAATATTAAATGAATCATGTTGTCTAATGAGCTATAGTATTGCTGCTGTCAAAATAAACATCAAAACACCACAACAGTTAAACATAAAGGCTAAACGTCAATGATCACAGAGATGTTGTCAGTGTTATCATATTGACACAATTGTGACTATATAGTTCTATTATGGCAATGAAAAACATATTTATGTTTAAAATAGTCTTGATTTTCATAAGCAATACAAATATTAGGCTGTTTTTCATGTTTTAATAGTGACACATCCTCAATATAAGACAGACTATTGACATTGGGAATCAGATTTCTGGGCAACGTGCAACTCCTTATCCTAAACTGTAAGTTAGGGAAATTGACTTGTCATATTTAAAACAAATATACCCTGTTGAAATCCACAATATTGTCATAGAACATTTTGGTTATAAACGTAGACTTAGAATAAGAAAAATATAACATTTTCCATTATTAGGTGGCTCAAACGTAGAGATTTAGGCCTACTCAAGCGTGACGGTATATGACTATCAATATTCCAATAGCAGTTCATGATAACTTAAATATGTATTTTATGTTTTTAATTTGATGTTATGTGCCTCTTTGCTGCAATGATTGTAATAATTGGTATATAAATGATATGTTCAGAAAGATTATTATAGAAGCAGAGAAGGTCAGCGTTTGAAGTATAGGCCTATAAAACAAGACGTTGTCGATCTATGCGAAGCCGATTTTGTGTAGGCCTTTATTTTCAGTAGGTCTATGGCTGTCATTACTTGGAAAATATAGAGAAAATGATTCATACGTTGCCCAAGCAGGTATGACTTGGTATGAATTGTTTATTTACTTTCAGTCCCTTATTGGAAAGCTATTCATATCGTCTTGTCTAATTTTCTTGCTCTTATTTTAAGCGACAATTTTAACTGATGCAGCATGCGTTTTTCTTTTTCAGAGGATGGGTTCGTGTTCAGATCGGATGAATGTGAGAATGATTTCAACCGAGGCTCCCACACAGACAGCGAGATGCAGGACGAGTTGTGTAGTGAGGAGAGCAGTAGCGCCCTAACTGGAAATGCCGAAGGGGAACTGGGCCACCACGAAGACGACGACCCAGGGAGCAAGAGCCCAAGTTCTGATAGCCAACAAACGCAACAGTCAGGGTCGAATGGACAAAATCATCAAGCAAAGCCGAAGAGAAAGCGCACTGGCTCAGATTCAAAGTCGGGTAAGCCCAGAAGGGCTCGGACAGCATTCACTTACGAACAACTTGTTGCACTGGAGAACAAATTCAAGTCCACCCGATACCTCTCCGTGTGCGAGAGGCTCAATTTGGCACTGTCACTCAGTTTGACTGAGACCCAAGTCAAAATCTGGTTCCAGAACCGACGGACGAAGTGGAAGAAACAGAACCCTGGTGCAGACACCAGTGCCCCGACCGGGGGCGGAGGGGGCCCTGGCGGCAATGGACAAGGAGGCTTGAGCCCGCTGAGTCAGTCTCCTCCCATGGGCCACTTGTCAATGCACACGGGCTACCCGGGTCACGGGCCAGGCGGGCTAGTCTGCACCACCCAATTACCCTTCCTGCCAAGTCATGCGGTACTGTCACCTTTCATGTTAGGATCTCAGACTTACGGAGCGCCTGCGTTCTACACTTCACACCTGTAAAGAGATATACGTGGGATACGTGTTTTTTTTTTTTACACCCAAACCTTGTGTTTCAGAGGTGTCAGAATTGACTGATTTTATCAAACGAAGTGACGTCAACGTGATATGATTTTAATCGCCATATTAGATATAGTATGGTTTTAGAAAACTACAGATATGCCCTAATCAAGACTGCCAATGAGGATGGGCAGAACTCAACTGTGATGAATCTTTCATGTTGTCGTTTCGTCAAGGACAAACTGCTCGATAACAACTTGAAGGAAGAGTTTTTCCTACGCTAATGTTGTATTTGACTGTTTTCATTTTGATAGAATGTGAATACTCGGGGTCAAAGTGTATATACAATTGTTGACAAATATATGTCTAGGTTTTAATTCTGAATGCAGTTTTAAAAATATTACAGAAAGCTGAAAAAATAAATGATGTATCAATATCGCCATTTAAAGTTAATTTACATCTGGAATGGCTTGAAATATTGTAAGTACTGTGTAACTAAACTGTGAAAGTTTTAAACATTGTTTTCATAAACGTTTTCCCCTATTTATTTATATCATAATTTACTGAAAATATTTGGCTGTAGGCTAATGAATGCTCATTTTGTCTTTGATAAGACGGTGAAATAATAAACGATATAGGCTCTTAGCAAACGAATAGGCTATATTGAATATGAATCTGTTTCTTATTCGATTCATTCATTTTCTCCCCCTTTTCACCAAATTAAAGGACATTTGGGAACTGGAGACAATATTCTTTTTTTTTTTTTTTTTTTAAGAATGTAAAAGCCTAGGTTTTGACCAATTTTTTCCATTGCTTTCCAGCGGTTAGGATGCCTGAAATTGGTGCATTGAAATGTTTAACTAAAAAAAGAAAACAAAAAAGATTATTATTACAACAAAAATATGCTTAATGATGAACAGCGAGGTGTGCTTAACTATATGGATGTCGCCATCATGCGTGGAAATCAGAATGGATAGGTTATAGCATGTAAAAAACGTTTACAATTGGATTAAATAAGGCTAAATTCCATTACTAACTGTTATTATACCTTATAACATTTACCTCTCCCTCCAGAAATAATTATTGATTTGGGATATTGCCGTGAATCCATTGGCCAGGAGCGCAAACACGCTCTAATAACTAAAACGGCTATACATTCTCATGGTTCCCACAGTCTGCACGGACTGCTTTGTCTATAGATGAGGGATCTAGATGATTTATCAGAGTGGCCGTGCGCAAGAGAGGCGCCTATATACATACAATAAAATAAGGCGCCTTTATGCATCAACCATAAGAAAATTACGCATATGCGCAATGATACACTCGTGCGTAAATCACCATTTTGCTAATTGAATAATTAGTGCAATCTCTGAGGTTGAAATGATGCAATTGTCCTACCAGTGGTGAACGTGTTTTGCAAACTATGTTCTCATACATTTCGCATGATATTAGGCCTTAATTGCTTTAAGACTCATTTGAATTCAAGGCCTCTTTAGAGATCCAAAACGATCCGCAGACAACAGTGGAAGTATCGCTATTCTATCAAAACAGCAAGTAGCCTGCTGCCTTAAATTGTTTGAACATGTCTTGGGTTTTTTAGGACAAATGTGCCACGGATATATCATTTTAGAACTCATCGACAGAATTGCACTCTGTTGGTGTTTGTCAATCATTTGATTGTATTATGGAAAGCAGAGGGTCTAATTGTTTTCGCCAGTTTTGGCGTTCTCAGTCGTGAAGTCGCTACCTTGTGCAGAATTTAGGATCGCCGTGAGCGACTTCTCTTACTTTACTTGACAAAATTATACCGTACATAATAAGTAGACCTACTCCTTTCATACTAGGATATCACATTTGATTCTAATTGTCTCCATTTTAGGCCAATTCATAAGCAAGCATCGCAGGCCTACAAATTGACCTGAGCTCGAAGAATATGCCACTTACCTATTGTGTATTTGTATTAATTCACGTCCGGATTACTGTCTAATTACAGATCTACAAAATGAAAGACTGCGTGCCAGTATATACAGGCGACGCGTTACGCACTCCTGGAATGTCTACGATGCGCCAACAGACTTGCTTCGATGTAGGAACTGTAGGCCTACAGACACCGTGAAGGATAGACGATTTCAAGGAAAAGCTTAGAAAAAACTTCGTTATTTTAAGTGCATGTGCGACTGCTTTAATTGATTGTTTTCTCAAATGTTCCCGTTTGGTTGCTAGCGTTAATGTTAGATTTGAATATTCGATATCATTAGTGATTTAGCACTATTCCCCTGCGCCTCTTGGAGCCGCATTTAACATTAGCCTACAATTAGGCCCATCAATTCTATACAGAGCTGTATCTGATAGTCTTGCGCATGGCGCAATTAAGCGATTATCAAAAAGTGACGTGCACAGAAGTTAGAAAATTAATTTAGATTACTTCTACAGTGAAGTAGGCGTAATGGAATTACACAATGCTCATTTTTCGTTTGTATGGCCTTATAGGCCGACGTAGGTGTTATGTCTAAGACTGGACATCGCTCTTATCTGTAATATAACTGGTAATTCAATAGGCCAGTAAGTCGTAGATTACCTGGATTATTGTAATAAAGCAATGGAGTAACAATCAATCACATTTTATTAATGAATTGGTTGGTTACTGAGAATTATGATGTGGAAATATTCAATGCAATGTCTTCAAAACATTATTCCTTTTATAAATAGTTAATCACAAGAGGACAAATTACAGTTTAAATTTGTGACATACATTTAATTGGCACCTATTCATCATATTACAAAAAGATCAATAAATAACATTGTTTGACAAATTATTTGTACAAATGTATGAAAACAATTCAGTATTACACAAAATAAAACACAAAAGCAGTTCACTTATTGTTTCATGGTAATTAAATGGCTATTATAGGTCACTTTTTCTTTTCTTTTAAAATGTGAGTGTTGTCAAGGTTTCCTGAGTTGTTTTCCACCATCAAAGTATCTGGAGAGCATTAATTTTGTGGCACCAATACAGCCTTTTCATTTACAATTTCAATTTTTAAAGGCGTAGTTGAATTGGTTTGAAAACTTTTCGTGTTTCCTTTTGTCCACTTTACTCATTACTTCTGCCATTCGCCTCATGGAGCTCCTGTAAGATAAAGCAAAAAAGGTTTAGAATCAAGGGTATTTTAGGAACAGTGTTAAGACTTATAAATACGTTTTACTACAAAACATTTTAACTGTTTAAAGGAGCCATGTGTACGTTTGTTGGAAATCTGCCACCACAGGGAAATTCAGTTTGAAGGACCAAACAACAACATCCTCCCTAATAATAATATAACACCACAGAAATGGACTTTAGCTGTTGTGTTTCAGCATGCGTGCACGATTCGATTAGAAGAGGCAGCCACCGGAGACAGAAAGGCAAAAATCAGTGAGTCCGCTCCCCTAGAACACCCCTGGCAGTAACAACATGTTTATATGCAAACCGAGTGTGGGATAGACACTCCATTTTAAAAAGCACTGTTTCCATACCAAAATAGTGTTCGTAAACCAAAATTCTCTTACTTTACTTGACAAAATTATAACGTACATAATAAGTAGACCTACTCCTTTCATACCAGGATAGTAGGCGATCACATTTGATTGTCATATTGTTCATGCAATCTTCATAAGCAAGCATCACAGGCCTACAAATTAATCTGAGCTCAAAGGGTATAGTCCACTTAATACAGTACATTTAGTAACAAAATTCAACCCAAGATGTATACTGCAGAGTCAAGCATCCGTTGTGCTGGGGATGACCTGTCAGCCACTTCTGAACTGTAGTGAACACTGACTTACTTGTTAAACACCTTCTTCTCTAATCTGGAGCGCGAGGTGTTGGCGCTCTGTTTGAGATCACTGAGGTTGGGGTATTTCTTCTTCTTGCCTTTCCCCTTGCTCTTCCCAAAGGTCTTGGAGGAGCCCAGGTCCTCTCCTGTGGCAGCCTCAATGTCCCGCATCAGCTCACGGTCCAGCCAGTCTAGACAAAGAAACAAAAATGCATTACTGGACCCCAGTATGGCTATGTGCAGATATCCAATCACACAAATACTGCCATCTTAACACTTAATAGACATGAGCACCCATTAACTCAGAGACATGGACCAGAAGAAGAGCATTAAATTATTGAATTTTTGGCTAAAGACAACCCAATACCAATGCCCAAATATGCTTTCAATAAAGCTCTAATTTCAATAAGTTGTTAAAGACCTGATGGGGCCAGAAGTCGTGTGGTGAGAGACATGGTGCCAATCTAGACCCTAGCGTGTGCTTCAAGGTCCTACAGAAGGATGGCATGAGGGATTAATCACTGCTCTGATGGCACCTTGACGCCATGGCCGACCTTGATGCGATAGGTTAACTGCACCATCACCTCGCCCTCATAACGGCAACAAACGAGAAAATAATTGAAAAAATGTTGGCTATTTTGGTGCAGGCATTAGGCTAGCTCTCTCTCAATCACTCTGAAAGCTGCTCTGTGAGTCTGTAAAAGAGGGCGCCAATTTTAGTTACAAATTAATTTTGGGGGGGGGGGCATTCGTCTCCCCTGGGGTGTCGGGGTCGGCTGGGGATGGTGAAAGCCCCCTATTACATGAGCCCTGTGATCCCTCTGTGCTTAAGTCCTGCCTTTTGTGTGCTTTCATTCCCATCCCCGGGATGAGAGTGAGCGAGGGATGAGAAAGGGAGGGATGGATGGAGAGAGAGGCCTTATTAACTTAAGCTGTCTGAAGCCCCCTGCAGCAGGGGTCTGTTCTCTGTCAACAGCTTCTCGCGTCCACTCCAGCTGTGCCCACGGGGGTCAGGCCACACACCAGCAAGGCAGCTGGGATCCTGCCACTCCAAAGACCCTAAAGGAGCCGCGGCCTGAGGCACAGCGCTGGTACCCCAAGAGATGGGTGAGTAAGTAGTGGTACACTACAATAATGCCACTCAGCGCGTGCGCGCGCACACACACAGGGTGGTAGTGGTACTATTACAACTAAGGCCACTCAACAGACCCTCAGGAGATGGGTAGTAGTGGTACCCTGTGCCTCTGGTACTGCCAATCCACACCCACAGAAGGGTAGAGGGGATACCAGTATGGTACCGGAGCGGGTCGAACAATGGTAGTGCCACCCCCCACAGAAGCAGGGTAGTGGTACCTTAGAGTGCTGTTGTCCTACAAACATTGACCTTGTCTGGGCTACTGTAAATCAGAATGTGCACTCCCTGAACCATAGAACAAGTGAAATATGAATTATGTTTAATGTGAAAATGATATGCAGCACTTTAGGACAACCTGGTGGTTTTTTAGTGTGACCTGTTATTTGGATATTTAACAATACAAACTACTTTAGAATAATTATCCATTAAATATCTGGCCTTACTTCATTGCCAAGTCACATGTAAGCTGTCTGAAGCCACACAGCAAACTCTCATTATCATGACTATAACTAGGGAGTCTAATTAAAATCGACTTATACTGTAATGTGTAAAGGCCCTAGCTGAACCATAACGGTTTCTCTCAGACATTTAAGAAATCTTAAATTGTAAACAGTGATAATTTGATAATCTATTGCAGCCTGACCAAACCTATTTTGAGTGATTGATATGGTCCAACAATGGAGTTAAAATTAACAGTAACTTTGCAGCATAGACAAAAGCAGTGCAGTATCTAAAGATTCAAGCTATTCTTCTGATAGACAACTGAAAAGACTCTTAATAATTATTTTTTTGGTTTGTTTACAATTTCTGTTAACCTACCTTTTTCTTCACGCATTTCAGAAATCTGATACTTCTTATAGACTAAATAAAAAAAAAAAACTATGGGTGTGTGGGCAAAATAGACTATTTGAGGGCGTTTTGAGCACAAATCAATATCGCTCCAGGAGAGCGAGCAAGTGACCAGTGAGCGGACTGATGGGCCGTTGGCTGCAGGTCCACACACACAGAGCGGTGGGCCCTGCTGAGCCAGTGCGGCCAGAGAGAGACAGTGTGGCGGGCGGGTGGGCGCTGTCTGGAGGGCCAGGCCTGATGGAGTGGGGGAATCAATACCGTAGTTAGTTACAAAAGATGCTATTTCACAAGCCAGTGGCCAGCGGCCGCCCCGAGTCAGCTGGCCCTGATACCTGTTTGTTAACAAGTGACTGCAGGCAGAGAGGAGCACATCCGACGCCCCGCTGGCAGCAGCCAACACACGCTTAATTGGCTTTTAGCAGCCGGGGCTCCAGGAGAGAGAGAAAGAGAGACGGACACACACACCGCCCCATTATCAGGGGTATTGATGATGACTGTGATTCCATCAGTTCATCTTTTCCTGAACTAAAAAGCCCCTCACCCCCCCCCCCTCTCTCCTCTGTGTGATGGGACTGGAAGTGATGGAGAGTTCTAACTCGAGGCTGCCTTGGTTCTGGTGTGGGCTTTAGAAGCAGGAAGTGTTGCCGTAGTCACTGGTGCTACACAAGGCAGCTATTTTGCAATCTCTCTCTCTCTCTCCCCTATATGGTATTAACGGGCCCAAAGTGTGCCATGGAAACATTCCCCAGACCATTACACCACCTCCACCATGAGAAGGTGTACAGGTGTTCCTAATAAAGTGCGAGGTGAGTGTCTGTATGTATCACTTTGAGCCCGTTAATACCAATCAATCATTGCTTGAATGCCACAGCCTATTAGAGTATTGCTGCTGATGTGCATCCCTTCATGACCAGTTCATTTTCTAATGGCTACTTCCAGCATGATAATGCACCATGTCACAAAGCAAAAGTCGTCTCAAACTGGTTTCATGAACATGACAATGAATTCAATGTTCTTCAGTGGCCTTCCCAGTCACCGGATCTGAATCCAATAGAACACCTTTGGGATGTGGTAGAACGGGAGATTCACAGCTTGAAAGTGCACCTGAAAAATCTGCAGGAATTACGTAATGCAATCATGTCATCATGGACCAGAATCTCAAAGGAAAGTTTCCAACATCACGAAGAATTGAGGCTGTTTTGAGAGCAAAGGGAGGCCCTACCCAGTATCAATATAGTGTTCCTAATAAAGTACTCGGTGACTGTATATATACACCTATCCGAGTTAGAGAATTCTGTAATAGTTATTTTTCAGTCATTACTTTGTATGTTTTATGATGTTTATAAAGTAAAGAAATGTATCAGCTAAGTTGGTATGGAGACCAGTGCTGGTGTGTGTGTGTGTGTGTCTCACCAGGCTGCTCCTCTCTGCGTTTCCTCTCTTCTTTCTCCAGCCGCGCAGCGTCCTTTGGGTTGGTGGGCTTCCCCAGCTCGTCCCGGGGGATGATCAGCCCATGAAAGGGACACTGTGGGAACCAATCGCACCACATTCACAGACGGCAATCCACACCAATCACATGCCAGATTCCCTCCAACTATAGAAATACATTTCTTTCAACTGGGTGAATCTCAAAAGTCTTTCCATGATTCCTCGCATCCTCTCTCCTTGCCTCCAACTCTAAAATCATTGGAGGAGAAGGTCCAAGGAGAGGAACCTAGGAGGAGATTCTTCTCCAGTGCATTTTCAGGAGGTAAGGATAGAGGACGTGAAGAATTGAGGAAAGACTCTGAGATTCAAACCAACTGTCTCACTCATCCAAAGGTGACATATGCAATGTGTCTCACAGAAGACACTTCAAGAGTGTTTTGCTTTTAGCAACACAAAATATATGTTGTGTTCCTCACCTTGACCCGGTCCTGGCGCTCACATAAGGCTCCGTTGGCCATGGGGGCTCCACACTTGTGTTCGACGGGCTGAAAGCGCCCAGCGAACGTGATGTACCTGGACTTCATCTGGGCAGAGAGCTCCTTGTTCTCCACCTCCTCCTCCACCTCGTGAGGAATCCAGAACTGGTGCGTAGAGGTGTTTCTGGAGGAAGGAGAGGAGTGAGTAGTGGACGCAGGGCAGGGAATTGAGTGTGGACGTGCCAATTCATACTACTGGTTTGCCCTCAAGTACATCTGGCTTTACCATTGCTACAGGTGTCAAAATCAACTGCAAGGTTCTGGTAGAGCCTCTTTTCATTACACACAACGCTGTTATCCATACATTTCAAAAGTACATTACTGAGATCCATACAACTCCTCTAAACAGACAATAGTGCTCTCTAGTGGCCATATAGAGAACACTGAAAACTTCATTTGGGGAGAGGTACAGTGGTTGGAACTATAATATTTTATACAGCTCCTTGACAAGAGGTATACAAATCTTAATTTGAGTATACAGTGAATAAAAGTAACAAAAGCCACACAGTAACAGGGTTGTACATACTTTATTATTTTGCCGGCCATGGGTTGCTCCTCTCCCCAGTAGTAGAGGTCCAGGCCGAAGGGAATGACAGGGGCATTCGCCCTCTTGACACTCGGCTCGCCGGCCTGGTCTCTGGACTCCTCCACACCCCCTGCTGAGGAGCTACAGCACAGAGAGGGAAGGGAAATAAACAATACAGAGTTATGGAACAGGCTGCTGCTGTGTGAACTAAGGTGGTGACACCAGTTCCCTCCAAATCAAGCAATATAGTGGTAGCTCCATCTTAGCCACTGATAGACCAGGTGGAATTCACACCACCATGCTTACACGTGTTTGATGCCATTCCTCATTCCATTCACTACAATGAGCCTGTCCTGAGATTTCTACCTCCACTGGCATACACCTACATAAATGCTCTTAGATCTACACCAGTGCTTAGGAGGAAGGGACTGGATACATATGGGCCAAATCTCAAAGTTTGTCCTTGATTCCTCACATCCCTTTCCAAATTCATTCATCTGAGATTCCTTCTCTGGGACGTTCTTCTCCAATGCATTTGGAGAAGGAGGCGAGGAGAGAGGAATCAAGGAAAGACTTTAGAGATTCGGCCATGAAATAAAGCAGAGAGGGAAGGAGTCATCTCCTACCTGGGGGTTGGGCCCTGAGGGAGGCGCTGCCTGAGGAGGTGGAGTGTGGCGGCGGCACAGGTAGGGTCCTGCTCCTCCTCCATGATTCTCTTCCTGAGCCGGCGGAGAGGCTGAGAGGCAGAGGCTGCTGCTACAGGGGGCTTCACTGGGGGCCTGGTGGGCTTTTTACTGGTCACAGAGGTGGAGGGGGATGGATCCAGACCTTGAAAAACAAGCAGTAGGGAGTCCTTAGATTATACACTGTACATAGATTTACATACACGGATTATACAGAGTCATAGATTTAGATTACATAGATTATTTACTCATGGACATAGATTGTATCATACAGGCTAAACACTCATATACTACTTTGAGTATATACATTATGATACACTCAGGCATATAGATTTACACATGGATATTAGTACAGTAAATGACGCAGATTTGACACAGATTTTGCAAGTTTGCTCATCCTCAGAACTAGAAGCGGTGTTAGTGTTGAGGGCCCATCAATGTCTTTCTCCAGCCTTTTAACTGGGGTCATTGGGTTAACCACGCTCACGTGATGAGAAACCTGGCCTGAGCCCTGGGGTTGAACCCAGTCAGTCCCACTAATACAGTGGGTAGGGTGGAACGGCACGGTGAGTTAGCCTCCTGGGTGGGCAGGGGGGGTCTGAGGAGGGGCTCTATGGGGGTCAGACAGGGCTTAGGACGGTAACAGAGATCAGAGCCCAGCTCTAAGCCAGCACCTGCCCCAGCGCCACGCCACCCCACGCCAACAGAACCCAGGGCATATTAAAAAGTTAAAAGAGCAGTTGTTACCTCAGATGACTGTGAGAGACACCTGACAGACATGCAGCACATCATCTCCATTCTCAACCTTTTCCTCCTCTCCATAAGAATACACTCTATAAGAATACACTCTATAAGGATACACTCTATAAGGATACACTCTATAAGAATACACTCTATAAGGATACACTCTATATGAATACACTCTATAAGGATACACTCTATAAGAATACACTCTATAAGGATACACTCTATATGAATACACTCTATAAGGATACACTCTATAAGAATACAAGACCAGATGCATAAGCAATCCTTTGGTATTCTGAAACACCAACTATGGATAACAACGCAAATGTGTACACACACTCTCACACACTCACACACTCTCTCTCACACACACAAACAAGACATATCATGTAATGTTGGTCGGCACCAGTAAAACATAGATTTGACCCTCCTCCTCTCCTCTCCTCTCCTCCCCCCATCCCCTGGTGTGTGTTCGGGTCAACCGTTAATCCCACGGCCATCTCCATCCCTCTGACTTACTGCACCATTCCTCCCAAGACCCCTGTCTGAGCTATGGTGAAATACTACCAAATCCTTTCTTTTTCTGTTCAAATTGACCAAAATGGTAGCTATTTGTCTGAAGCAATAAAGTTGCAGGTGTTAAAGAGATAAATCAATAAGAGGAAATAGAGAGGCCTAGCGGCGCCGCGGCTGCCAATGGTGGCCCTATTGATTTTTCTGAGTTCAGCAGGCCTTGTAATTAAAATGTAAATTTGAGAAAGAGATAACGTCCTGACAGGAGAGCCGGGATAAAGGGATAGATAAAAGATCAGCCGTGAAAAGAGCAGTGGAGAGAATGGAGAGGGAGGGTGGGGTGGGGTGGGGTGGGGTGGGGTGGGGGCGCAAGGATAGAGAGAGAGAGAGAAAAAGAGAGAGAGGAATGAAAGAGGAGACTGAGAAAAGGAGAGGGGAGACCAAATGCTTTCTGAATTAACTCATTCCCTCTGGATGAAAGAAAGCTTGGTTTTGAGAAGGGAGAAAATAGACGTTTTCAGAGAAATGTGTTGGCTTATTGGATAAACTATGATTGGTTGGTGCAAGTTCAAATGAAATGGAGGAAAACAAACAGACAACAGACATACAAATATTCACACCTGGCCATTATTGTGTCTGGATGAAAAATAGTCTGTCTTGAGTCAATCCCCTGGGAACCGGACATAAAGAATATAGCCTCATCTCTTACGCCACATTCACCAATGGCAAACTGCTATCTATCTATCTTATTCAATTCTCATAATGTTTCCTAAAATAGTCCTTCTCTGACTGTTTTAACTGTTGATTCCACGAGTGCTCACATTTTTTCTCTCCTAAATTGGATTCTTTAATTTCATCTCGTTCTATTGATAGATAGATAGGTACTTTACTGATCCCAGAGGGGAAATTAAGGCGTTACAGCAGCTCACATCACAAACAACAACAACAATAGAATAAAACAGACATCTGAAACATTATATACAGAAAGAACAGTCCAGTTATGATTTAACATCCCCCAGCCTGACTCTGATCACTCCGATTGAGCCAGCTGGAGGAGTGGATTGGACTACTGTCATTTGTAGCAAATCCCAGAGGTATCTGCAGAGCCATCTAGAGCGGCCAGGAGGAACATCTACAATGTGCTGCGACAGTCCTCAAGCCAAAATCAATAGAGATTCAGCAAAAACACGCCAGCACTAAATACATCACATTTAGTATCCCTACGAAAAGACAACATTGCAAGATGATTCTATGACAAAATCACAATCATTTACCCTCAAAGGATATAAGACAGTAATGGAAATATACACTTAGTTTTATAGTCCTATGGCCACTTCTATTTTCATGTTATTCAAGGTAAAATGACATGGGTACTTTCTGGTATTATTTATAATGAATACCCTATAATTACACTACAAAGCAATTATGTAATAGTTACAGTGCCTTCGGAAAGTATTCAGACCCCTTCACTTTTTCCACATGTTGTTGTGTTATAGACTCAATTTAAAATGTAAAGAATTTGCCGTCAATCCACACACAATACCCCAGAATGACAAAGCGAAAACAGGTTTAGAAACTTTTGTAAATTGATTAAAATTGAAATACAGAAATACCTCATGTACATAAGTATTCAGACCCTTTGCTATGACACTCTTAAAATTAGCTAAAATGCAAAAATGTCATCAACAAATCACTCAATAAGTTGAACTGAGTCCATCTTAATGCAAGGATAATAGTTCATTAATTTTGGAATTAATATCTTTGTTTTTATATGGTCTCTGATTTGCATAGGAATCAATTACATACTGTGTAGATTAGGATGTCACTACCAACTCAGCAAATTTAATAATTTTCTCTTGATCCTGACAAACTCCCTAGTCCCTGCCGGGGATAAACATACCCATAACTTGATGCAGCACCACTATTGTTCACATGAGAGATGGTGCAGAAACTGCATTGCATGTACTGGATTTGCACCAAACGTAATGCTTTGTATTAAAACCAAATAAACACATTTCCAGCCACTTTCTTTGCTGTATCACTTGAATTCATTGTTGCAAACACAATTATGGATATGAGAGAGATTATTTTCCATTAAAGGATTATTTTTGGCCACTTGGTTATAGACCAATTTTGTAGAGTGAGATGATGATGTTGTCCCATTGACTGTGCTTTTTCCTCTCTACCATACAACTTTCTAGATTTTTGTCTCCCCAGGCCTCAGGGTCGCATTCCTGAGCTGTTTTGTTCCTCTCCATTTGTTCAGTTTGTAATGACAACGTGATCCACACAGTATGTAATTGATTCCTATGCAAATCAGAGACCCTATAAAAACATAGATATTAATTCCAAAATTATATGAACTATTGTCCTTGCATTAAGATGGACTCAATTGAACTTATTGAATGATTTGTTGATGACACTCTGCATTTTAGCTAATTTTAAGAGTGTCATAGCAAAGGGTCTGAATACTTATGTACATGAGGTATTTCTGTATTTTAATTTTAATAAATTTACTGATATTTCTAAAAACGTGTTTTCACTTTGTCATTCTGGGGTATTGTGATTGATGGCAAATTCTTTTAATTTAATCCATTTTAAATTGAGTCTATAACACAAAAAAAGGTGAAAAAGGTGAAGGGGTCTGAATACTTTCCGAAGCCACTGTATGTAATGATGTGGTTGCCATGGCGTCTCCAAGTAAAGACCACGTAATTAGGGAACCATAAAATAAAGTGTCAACATATGTATTACCTTAGTACTGCAGTATCTAGAGCGAGTGTGAGAGAGAGAGACTGTGGCTCAGCTTGGCTGTGCTAGGGAGGATGTTTCCCGTGGTTTAGTCCCCCTACAGAGGGCAGGTGGATGTTGTAAATTACAGCATTGGGCTAATGGGGGCTCATTAACAGCATTGCATTGTTAATTTGGCATGGCTTCCACAGATCATTACATAGCTCACTAATCAAAGCAGCCAAGCTCTGTTCGACGAGGTTCCCACTCTCTCTCGGGCGCGCGCACGCACACGCGCGCACACACACACACACACGCACACACACACACACACACACATTAAATAGAGCAATCACACTACTGGTCAACTACTGGGGGGAGGGGGCTAATCAGACAACTATTTTAATAACAGTGACATGGGTCAGTTTCTTTTGAAACGTGACAAGGAATAAGGAGGAACATTTAATTAGAGCCTAGAACAGGGATTTAAGGCTGACTATTGACACTAAATAAACGTACAGTATGTTCAAATGCGAAGCAAAATGTACATAGAAAGGCGGAGGTAATTCATCATAGTCAGTGTCTGACTAACTATTCAATTTAATTTGTCAGCAGGTAGCTAGCTAATAATGGGAGGTTTCAGCAAACTGTTCTGACATTGAGTGCCTGTTGGACTTCAGTGTGATGATGACACAGGGGTATTATACTCGATTGCATTACAGACAACCTCTGACCTCTGTGCATGACCCGTAGTCTTACTGCCTTGCAGCTATATATATCATTATCGCTGTCATTGACAATTACGCAGACCAAGTGAAGGATCTTTTGACTGTAGAACTGCACTACAGCAGCAAGAGGTATGAAACATGTAGGAAAAAAATGTTGTGGCATTTGGCGGAAAATGTTAAGATTCCGCTACAATCACTATACATATAAAATAGTGCCAATATGTTGGGTAGATGAATTAACCTTGCAGTCAACAAGCACCTCACCTCCAAGTTAGAAACAGACCAATGAGAGGGAACGTGCCTCGATCAGCCACACTCTGAAGCCTAACCTTTGACCTTTCAGCGCACAAGTTCGACCCTAAACTATCCCTTAACAAACAAACAAGCTTTAAGCGGCATTCTTTGTCACCTTTCTCTTGTTTATCTGAACCTAGCCGGTCACTAGTTTGGATTGGTGTGTGTGTGCGTGGTGTTCTCCTGGGCCGAGGGTGAGAGCTTACAGGGATTACGGCGGCAGCGGGTCCCTTTACGGCGCTCTTTATTGCTGTTTGTTTGGCCCTGATGTGTATGTATGCACGAGCCTCAGCACCTGAGCAAACTCACCGTACTCCGCCCGCAGATGCTCAGGAATGTCGGCTTCAAAGCCTTCCTTTTCAGGAACCTCCTCAAAGTCATCATCATCGTCGTCGTCGTCATCCTCCTCGCCATCCTTGGACGCTTTCATCTGGTGGGTGGGGAGAGGGTATATTTGTAAGTACAAGGTCATTTTACAACCATCACTGAACGAAGATGATCACTTACAAGACTAAATGGTGATCATGCATTGCGGTAGTTGTTTCTAAGAACTCAAGCACGATCAATGAGAAATTAGAAAGACTATCCTTCCCTGCTATAACATACAACCAGAACGCAGCCTACAATACATCGTTCCATAACATTTCACAACGGTTTGTGTGCAAAATTGAAGAGACTGAGCGTCTCCTTAGTCTTCTAAGTCTGGCCCTGTTCTTGAAGTCTCCTGTGACCCCCCTCCACTCCCCCCCCGTTTGTTTGCGGACAGTTTACAGAGGAATTAGGACCTCATCAGCAGTTCCCCGGTTGCTGATTAGTACTCAAATGGGATCCACCACAGCCTGCGGCTGTGCTCCTAAGATTTACAGCACCACGAACGGCAAACTCGGCAGTAACGTGGGTCGTCTTCACATTTTAATTCAAACCCTTAATGGAATTTCCAGTTGACCACATCCAATTTTTCCTATCCTTTTCTTTTGGAGAGGTCTATTTGACTACTGTCCCATCTAATTGTGGACCGCATAACACCGCGCTTGTTAAGTTACATTTCTCTCAGCATTCAGGTGAGGGTGAAAAAACCCAGAAGAATCTGCCTCATGCTTCTAAAGTGGCACAACTTAGTTCTTTCACATTTATGCAATTACTGTATGAAAGGAATTGATGCAATTAATGAAAAGCGAAGATAGTTTTCTGCAGGCAGACACTCAAAAGGTCTAATCAATGATATTGAATACGCAGACACATTTGTGACACACCGACATGTATTTATAACACAGGAGGGCGACCTTCAGATACATCCTCATGACCATTTCCTCAGCTCTTCACCCATAAAGCACCTTGAACCATATTCTCTTGTTACCCTCCTTTTTTCTGTTCTCGCCAATCCACTCACGACTAATACCTGAACATGAGAAACCTACTGATCCCTTCTTCCTAAAAGAGGGCAGGGATATAAAGCGGAAGCTTGAGGAGAGCGGGCAGCGGGCTGGCTCCCAGATGGAGAGATAAGTGGAGGTGTATTGTGCCAGTGATTCCGAGGTGTGGGATAGGTGTCTGCGCGCCGAGCTGATAAGGGGCTCTGAGACGCGGCGGGTGGAGAAAGGCTGGGTCACACCACGATAGGGGAGGGCTCTCACCCCGGAGCCGCCGAGCTGGATTTCCGCCGTGCAATCGCTCCTCACAGATCTACTCAAGGAGAGAGAGATGCCAGACACAAGAGATCTGAGGGGACTAGGGGGGTGGCGGCTGGAGGTATTAGGGTTCTGGCCGTAATCACGACTATATGAACAAAAACCAAACAGGGAAAAAAGCGAGGTGATTTTGAGGCAGTTTGGCTGTTTTCAACATTTCATCACTTTGCTTTGAGCAGGAAAACCTCATTGGACATAAGGAGTTGAATAGAACTCAACTAGTTAACCGTGTGTGCAAACGAGGTGGCCACCGTGTTGACGGCTGGGATGCCTGTTGGGGAACAAAGGAGGTGGGCTCAGGCAGGCTGCTGGAGGTGGGAGGTGAGGTGAGATGTGCTCCTGCTCCTCTCTTCTCCTCCTCCTGCTGCCTGCCTCCCTGCCTGACGCCTGCCTCCCTGCCTGACGCCTGCCTGCCTGCCTGGAGTCTGCACATGCACATCCATCACCCGGCCTGTAAGTTTTGTTATCACTCTAACACTAATCAAAAGAGAAAACTGTCACCGGCGCTGACCTGTGGAACCTCCCAATTACGCTCTTCAGGAATGACAGGGGCACTTAACTCCCCAGGAGAGTAAATGACCACCATCAATCTAAGCCGAATAACAATGAGCTGCCGCCACCCGCCGCAAATTATTTTTTTTGGGGGGGGGTTATATAGAATCCGAGTAGGGGGGGAATTTATGAAAGGTGAAAAGCAACCCCAAGGCTTTTTTTCTCTCTCTCTTCTCCCTCTCTCCACTGCTGTTCTGCACGGGGGGTGAGCGAAGCTCGCATCAGCGCTAAACAGAATTTATGCCTTTTAATTTACTCAAAAGGTAGTTAACCATTCCCTGCGCTACAATGCATAACAGAATGCCATTTTTTAAATATAGGGGTCATTTTCATAAAACATTCCAACATAACGTGCATGCCCTTCATTCTGGAGGGCACCGTGTACACAGCACTGTTACCAAGCAGGCGTTTTCCATTTATTCAGCTTAATTGCTTCCATGATTACCTTTATGTCAGGTAGTAAAAGAGAGATCAAAGCTTGCTTTTTATTTCTCTTATTTCCTCTCTCTTATTTTATTTTTCATTATGGCCTGTGCGCTGTGTTGACTGTGGCAGATTAGGGTCTAAACTGTCTTTGGATGAGGTCTCAATTACTCCCTGTCAGGAGGCTGCGGCGGGGAGATGAGCAGGTTGGTACATGCTGCACAGTGAGGGCGGTTATGATGGTGGCCTTATAGGAGGACGTGGCTCCCTCCCTCGCCCTGCTTTAAATACAGTTACACACCTGCGCTCAGTAGACACATTTAACCACATTTAATATGACAAGTTCACGACAATAATAGATTAACTCATAATTACTGCTCTCTCTGGGAGCAAAAGTGGGAGAGACCGGATTGGCTTTGAGGAAATTAATACAATTATTTAAATCTTTAATCTTCTAACCCTAACCCTTTTCTTCCTCAATTTTACATTAAAATGTTTTTTTTTGTTTCCTATCCAACTGAAATACCCAGCAAAAAAATAAAATAAGACTAGACAAATTATGTTGGGAGAGAAAAGATATGATAGGTAAACAGCCATGGTAGCCAAACCGTCCAACATAATAACTGGTTACAGAAACAATTTCTTTAACAACTCTACTCTAACTTAACAGATTCCACACAACACCCTTCCCAAACTCAGGACGAGGGAGAGAAAGTGCAACCCACAACACAACCCAAACTTTCTACATTACTCCAGGCACAAGTACAGTTTTTCATCCCCCAGTGGCTAGCAATTGTGGAAAAGGAGATTGCTGTTTTGTTTATACCAGTTGTCTTCTTTAATCCAAGGCAGTTATTTCTCCCTTGATAGATTAAAACCCCATGGGAAAAGATTACCACCCCACTAGAAATTCCTGGTCGCAAACATTATTTTAGTTTTAATTCACTTTAATTCTGCCCTGATAAAATCAGGCCTGCCATCTGGAGATGGCAGCATTGTAACTCTTGTACAGGGGTGT
This sequence comes from Argentina silus, assembly GCF_951799395.1. Classification (NCBI taxonomy): domain Eukaryota; kingdom Metazoa; phylum Chordata; class Actinopteri; order Argentiniformes; family Argentinidae; genus Argentina; species Argentina silus. The sequence continues at coordinate 13,905,659 of NC_139669.1, forward strand.
GTATGTGGAGGGGAGAATTAGCTTTTATATAGAAACATTTTGCTGACACAAGCCTTGCTAAAATATAGGGTCTATTCCCTAGCCCCTCCTTTGCATTTAAACCGTCCTTTTCTCCCATCCTGTACAATGTACAAAGAAAATCACTTTTTCCCCCCCTTACAAAATACTGCAGGAAAGTTCCCCAAGAAGATAAACATTTTTATTTTTTACTAAACTACAGCAATGTATTACTGGGACTAGTCCTGAATGGTCGCCTTCAGTGCACCTGCTGCAACAGCAAATACGGCTAAATTCTTTAATTCCCTCAAGTTTAGCTGTGTTATTTGTTTTTTTATTCCCAAGTTATTCATCTGTGGTAAAATACAAATACTTAACCATTTCGATTACAATATCATTAATTAGTTTATTCCGAGAAATGGGGGGTGTTTCACGCATGCTACAATCGTATTACACTACTTTCTTTTTCCCCCCAATTAGGCTAATTACAATTCAGCAGAGGAGCCCCTATGTGCATCTCATAGACAGAGGCAGGCAATCAGGCACGTCAGAGAGGATATTAGCCATTGCTAGGGCTTGGTGTGTGTGTGTGTGTGTGTGTGTGTGTGTGTGTGTGTGTGTGTGTGTGTGTGTGTGTGTGTGTGTGTGTGTGTGTGTGTGTGTGTGTGTGTGCAGATGGGCGTTGAAACATCCACGGTGAACTCTATTGATCGGCCGTGTCAGAACCTCCGTCCCTTTCCCCCCCTCAGTGGTGAAAGGTGTGGATAATGAGGGAGCGGTTAAATAGCCACCGCTTACGGGGGGAAAAACACACTTCAGCAAGAGGCTAAAGTGCTCCCGCGCCCTCCCATATATTTTGTATGGTCTAATTAACTCTGTAAGCAATCTCAATTACTTTGCGCCCTGGGAAGCGCCCGCCCCAGCGCACTCCTTAAGTAAGTCTGTTATCCTTTTAAAAAATGATCTTAGGAGGCAGCCTCGGACAACTGAACTCTCGACTTCATTTGTCTTTTGGCAAGTTTGATGGCTATGCATTTAAAAACCCATTCAATCTTATAAACTAAAAATTAAATGTACTCAGCTGTGATGGTCCTCCGCGCATCTGCTATTTATATGCTAATATCCCCCCTCTCACTGGAAGGTCTTGCAAATTATTACAGCAAACCAATAACTCAGGTGTATGGGCTGCCGGCGCTGGAGCGGTGGCGGCCGCGGGGAATGGAATTAAACGCCGCGAGTCGGGAGGAGGAGGACACAGTCAAGCCTGCTGGAGGTGAAAAACCCTTAAAGTTGTAAACCCTTAAAGTTGTTCTCCATTGTCTCTGCAGACAATTTAATGTCCCTTCTTGGCCAGGCGCGCCTTTAAGACAGCACTCTGTCTCAGAACACACACACACACACACACACCCACACACACACACACACACACATACACATACACATACACACACACATACACATACACATACACACACACACACACACAAGCAACTAGAGGCCATCTGCACAGCACTATTACATTATGCATTACTTGGGGAGGGAAACTGTGTACGGTGAATATTGTGTGCCTTTAATGCGAGTAAGCCTCTAAATGCATTTACTTTTTCTTTACATGACAAAACGTAGCCCTACGCTCCAAATGTGTCTCGGTCATCTCGGAAAAAGACTTCAGTCACATGGTGATACGTTTCATGAATATTTTCCACCGCACGCATATCATTTGATTGGTTCTGTGGTCAAGAGCCCATGTCCAAGTAGTGTGTGTGGTATTTTCTGCTGCAGCGTTTGATCAAAAGAGGCTCTGTCAAAAAGTAATGAGGTGAGGAGAGGCCCCATTCTGTAAATAAGACTCAACGGAAGAGAGGGCCATGACATGAGGATAAACAGAGGGCGGCAGAGGGATGGTTTTGGGGATGGGGGGACCACTACCAGCCAATGGTAATGGCGCCTATCCCAGGCCACTAGTATCGAGGGGATTCACTAATGAGAATGCTAACTCTCTGGGTCCCGCGGGGTCTCCCCCCCTCCGCCCCGGGGGACCTCATCCTGAAGGGGACCGCTGGGTCACATGACAGATTAAGTTATGTCTCCATCCTTCCAAACGACACTGTCAGCTTCCCAATGTCTTTATCCTGAATGAGAGAGGCAGATTGGGCCGGCTGGGAGCATGGGGGGCGCAATCACGAGAGAATGAGACCATTACTTAGCCTATCTGATGAACACATCTGAACTACGCTTGGGATAAATGGACGCCGAAAATCATTCTCAATTCACATTAAATAGTCTCAACGTCATAATGATATTCAAGATCTAACAACAGTTACTCCCTTACTGATCTGAGGATGAGTGATCGTCTGCTTGTATTAACTGGACAAAAATCAGTGTGGGTCAGAGTGGACAACAGCTCAGTGAAAAACCAGACTACGTCTGCCAAGCCTATCCGTTAGCGCTCTCTATCTCCCCAGGATGTAGTAGCGCTGGCTACGCTAGCTACATTAATACCAGTCAGTCTGTAGATCCTGTATACACCGTTCGTGATCAGGTGAGGATGAGGAACAGGCAGGGGGATAGAGTCCCTCTTGTTTATCTCCCGTTTCCCCAATGAGAAAAACACAAAGACACATCAATTATGGCTCTTCCTGCTGCCCTGATAAGATGCCTTATCTGGGGTAAACAATGCAATATTCCTCACCCATAGCTGCATGTTAAATGTTCTGCTGTTTTGGGAGGGGGTGAGAAGGGGGTTGAAGAGGTGCCTGATTTACAAATCCTTCCTTCTTTACAAGAAACCTTGGTGACCAATAATTAAAGGTGCTTAAATGATATCCCGAGATCCAGTTGGCTGTGTTGGTGTCAGACAAAGCCACCATTTCCATTTATCAGATGGGTGCCAGGAGAGAAGGATACTGGCTGGGGAAAGAGAAAGATACTGATGGAGGTGGTAGAGGGATACTGATGGAGGTGGTAGAGGAGGGATACTGATGGAGGTGGTAGAGGGATACTGATGGAGGTGGTAGAGGAGGGATACTGATGGAGGTGGTAGAGGAGGGATACTGATGGAGGTGGTAGAGGGATACTGATGGAGGTGGTAGAGGGATACTGATGGAGGTGGTAGAGGAGGGATACTGATGGAGGTGGTAGAGGAGGGATACTGATGGAGGTGGAGGTGGTAGAGGGATACTGATGGAGGTGGAGGTGGTAGAGGGATACTGATGGAGGTGGAGGTGGTAGGGGATACTGATGGAGGTGGAGGTGGTAGAGGGATACTGATGGAGGTGGAGGTGGTAGGGGATACTGATGGAGGTGGAGGTGGTAGAGGGATACTGATGGAGGTGGTAGAGGGATACTGATGGAGGTGGTAGAGGGATACTGATGGAGGTGGTAGAGAGATACTAATGTAGGTGGTAGAGGGTAATACAGTAGAGGGTAATACAGTAGAGGGACTCTGTGCATTTGTCCTTGTAACTTAAAAAACTAGGAGGAAAAAGTATGTCTTAGAGGACACGCAGAACAGCATCCTCAACCACGTTAACATTTGTACTTAATACGCCTAAAACTAGCCTACTGTGCCTCCTACAACGCTCTCTCTCAGATGTGGTTATTACAGTGTAACTGTAAAACATAAAGAATTCAAACATCATCGGATCGTTTAATTCATTGCTACGCATCGAGTGAGATCTCATCAATCTAGCGAAGGTAATGACACAAAAGGCAGGCGACAGAATGTACAAGCTGAAACTAAACAATATTCAAGTGGGCTATTACGGGTTGAGTTGTTTTGGTCATTTCTTTATTTCCTCACTTTCATGTAAGTGTTCTTCTCCCCCCCCCCAGTGGAGTGAGAAGCTGCTAAAACTACCGCCTTGACCTTTTTTTTTGGTATTTTGCAATTTTCCTCCCCAATCAGCGCCGAGTTTATTGAGTCGAAAAAGCAATCCTATCCGTGTCACGGCCGTGATAAAGCGAATAAAGTAATGGAATGCTTTTAAGGGTAAAAAGGAAAAACTAATTATGATAAAGGACTTTAAGTTGTTGCTTTATCACACGGCAATGGCTTTTTGCATTGAGAATGGCGAGCCTGACAGTGATAAAACCTTTACAGGGAGCAGTACGGCGCTTTGTCACTGTCACTCCACCGCTCGGCGCGCTCCACTCTCTCTGCCCAGTTAAAAAACGGATATCAGGTGTCATAATGATGAGTCTCATAACTGCTGTATATGCGTAGTATTCCGTTCCAAAGAGAGAGGGAGGGAGGGAATGGGTCTCTCTATTAGCAGCCATAGACGTACCGCAGTTCTCTCTCTCTCTCTCTCTCTCTCCCTCTCTCTCTCTCTCTCTCCCTCTCTCTCTCTCTCTCTCTCTCTGCTAATCTTGTCTGATGCATTACATCTCTGCCTCACTAGAATACCTCGCGCAAATGTCTGACTGGTAATTTTTTCATTACTCCTATGGTTCCTCAATTTCCATCCCTGAAACAATTTAAAATGAAATAAATGACAGAAGAGCTGAACATTAGGGTTAAATTGAAGGGATTTCTACCTTCAACTGGTAATGAACTCTGATATGGCCCTGATCCTCCTTCATTTCATTGAATCAGTAAGTGTGGGAACATGTGGGTTAGAACTCTGACTCTGAATATAACCAGGTTATAGTGAAGTAGATAATGATGTGTTTGTATTAAAGCATGACAATGGTTGCACACTGTTTGTGCTACTAAATGTCAGTACTATTTCAAATAATCTGCCTGTACTGTCCATGAAGACCACTGGTTATTGGTTTCAAAACGCTGATGTTTTTCTTTTCAAATGATTATCTCAAAAACAATACACCATACTGACAGTCACCCCTTCTTCTACTTTTGTGATAAGCAGCAAACCAGCAAATATATTGCTAATAAGTTGTTTAATGCTGCCCTCTTCTGGTGAAGACCTATACCTGCAACCAAGGCTGAGAGGCGATATCAAGCCCTGGACAGCAACATGGATGAGTGCAGATGTGCAGAATGAATACTACTCACCACTCTGCGATGTCTGGCCTTGTAGTGGATGTTCAGATCCTTGTGTTTCTCCAGTGCGGTCTCCAGAGACTTCTTTAGGTCTATGGCTCGCTTGAGGAGCGGCTCTTGCCCACCAGCCCTGGTGTAAACCTGTGGAGGGACATTTCTCAGGAATGGCAATGCTTTATGAAGGAAAACTACTTCATTGAAACTACTCTGAGACTGACTTTTCAGGACAGCTGTTTGTTTATGTTTGTTTTGAGCTCATTTGAATGGCAAGTCTAGCGTGCCTGGCTCCTGAGAGAGTGGCTGTGGAGAGGCAATACATTTGGAAGCCTACAGAACCTCACCTGCACCCAGGACTGGACAGCAGGCAGGTGTTTGGTGCTGATAAGTTTGTGGAGATCCTTCACCGTATTCACCACTGCCTCATTGTCTTCTGTCTCCGTCACCTTCAAATCTGTGGGGGGATTGGGAAAAAACACAGATGACTGAAAGGAGAGTTTGAAAACAACATTTTTATCGAACATTTTGGACATGTCTGTCTAGAGAAGAGACCTGGGTCAAATACATATGTGCACTTGATTTTACTGGCAAACAGTAAACTGAGTTTGAGTTTTACATCACAGTTAGCATTTTGAGGTTGCAGGCCTGTGTGTCTTTTAATGTTTTTGTAACACTGACCAACAAATATGTTATTAACAACACCACAGGCATAGTAGAAAGTATACTGAAACACAAAAAAGCACTCTGAGGTAGACAAAAACAGGCTATTTTACAGGCTATCAAGACCGCTCTCTTGTCCCATCAAAGGGGTGTTTCTGCCATCTGAAATGTCATCTCCTGGATATCTATTGTACGAGGTAAACTAAATCAAGCACAGCTCAAGTATTCAACCCAGGTCTGCTATTAAATACTGTCCAAGTTAAACTCATGTGATCCAGATACATAGTCAGTGATTAGAGGATTCCTGTAGTTGTAACTGTCATAAGTCTTGGTCGTCACTTGTGTGAGTAAGTGAGTACACACCTGTAGAGAGGTTCAGGTCCAGACTGTATTTGTGTGATATGAGGCCTGCGTTGCGTATAAACAGGTCCTCATCAGGAACCTCCTCCATATCACTCTCTTCCTCACTAGACTCCTCGTCCTCGTCCTCCTCCTCGTCCTCCTCTTCCTCCTCGTCCTCAGCTGCCTCCCTCTTCTTTGCCTCTGGTTCCTCTGTTACATTCTCATCATCCAGGTCTTTGCTACAACAAGGCTGCTCATCCATGTCACTGGAAGGGCCGGCTTTCTCATGATGTGTGGATGTGGCAGACGGGGTTGAATCATTGGCTGGTGTTAGGCTTTTTTCAAGGTCGCAGAGGTCAAACTCTGTAGGCAAGAGCAACTGCATGCAGGTGTCCATCTCTGTAAGGCACTCCTCGATCTCCTGAGAGGAATCTAATAAGAAGCAACATTGACACCGTAAAGAGTTGCACAGAAGCTACTCTGCAAACTGGAACCAAAATATTCACCAACAATAGAAGTAATCATTTTAAGGATATCTTAAGATTGTCTCTGATTTGAGGGTCACTGACAAATAATCTTGTGCATCTTAAAGCTTAGATATGTGCAGGTATTTAGCGGTAAGTTGTGCACCTTCCATTTCCTTGGTGGCCTTTTCAACCTTCTCTTTATAAATCCTGTCCATTCTTTTCTGCCTCTCCTCCTCTCGTTTCCTCTCAGTTAATGTTCTGGCCTGAATATCATGGAAGTCCACCTGGAAGAAGCACAAACAGAAAAAAGAAAACATTGTACAAGAGCAGACTAAGCACTTGCGTTTGGTTAAGGAGCTTGGAGATATGCAATTATTTCACATGAATCCAAGTATATCTGATAAAAGTCTTCCTGCATAACAAGTCCCCTGACCTTATAGGGATTTCCTAAAAAAATACAGGTTGAATGTACAGAATATTTGTTTGACTAGGTATTATACAAAACACTGGTCATTTGCTCTTCGGTTACTTACTATGACCTTTGATACAAACAAAATGAGAATTGTCACGCTTACCTTTTTCACCTGCTTGAGAAAGTGGTAGCCCAAGGCCAGCTTCTTGTAGGCTTCTCCATAGGTGGCCTGCCAAGCCTGCACTGTTTGGATGGCCAGTGTCTTCAGCTTTTTGGCCACTTCTTTGGGTGGAGGCAGAGGCAGATCAGAGTCTGTCTCGACGGTCAGGTCCAGAAACTCCTGGAAGTTGGTGACCAGCAGGACCCTGAAGTGGTGCGAGCGGGTGAAGAGTTCACCAACCATCTGGAAGGCCGACAGGCGGATCTCCGAGTGCTCCTGGCCGAGCTGCGTCATGATCAGGTGATAGAAGTGCTCGATGTAGTCGTTGGAAACTCTGTAATAGGAGACGAAATGGTGTTTGACAGGATTACTTTTCATATGATGAGGATTTATTTATTAAGCCGTAGTGGAAATAAAGTTGCTATAAAACACCACTTCATACTTGCAGATCTTTTTCACTTCCTTCAGCTTCTCTTGATTGAGTTGTGGTTCCCCGGAGGTGGTCATCTCCTCCACTAGCTCAGACAGCTTATCTCGTTGTGCGACGTCCATACTTTTGCCTGTGCTGGGATAGGACACAAATAGTATCATAATGTAAAGTCACGTTAGTCACACAGCTGAAAATATAACTCGCAAGACTGACAGTGAGTGACACTATTGTAGCATCATAGCTAGCCAGCTACTAAGGCTAACATATAGTTACTGTTACAGTTTAAAGTATTTAGGAGCGTAAATGGTTATTCCAGTTATACTACAGATGCCTAATCAAAAGTAGCATTGGCAGTCTGAATGACACTTCTGAAGATGTAAACAAAGACGAGAAAGCCAACGTTAGCTAGCTAGCAACCTACCAAATCCAGTGCAGAGCGTCCAAATATAATGCCAAAATCCTATGAAGAGTGCACTATCATGTACAAACACCATAATTCATATATAATGTATTTGTGAGTTTATGAAACACCTTATCTAGCTGGCTATGAGTGTCTGCAGTCTAGCAAGCGAGCTCTTCTTTGGCCACACATTTTGAGCTGCGCATGTGTCTGTCAAATCAACCAACAAAAGGTCAGAATTAATTTTCAAAATAAAAGTTTTTCCTGGTGAAACCTTCTCTACTTTTATTTCAGATATGTGGTTCATAGTGGAAAATTCTGTTTTTGCTGTATTTCAATACGTCAATCAGTTTGTTGATGTATTTAGGCTATTTGGAATGCCCAATTTCAACGTATCTATCTACAGACAGGCAAAGGCTGAAGCTTCTTAATAATAGCGTGGTCAAACGTTCTGGCGACAATACTATCCCAATGGGGACGAGCTGAGTCCGCTGTCAAGCAAAATAGCCGTTTCTGGACTTTTTAAACTGTTCACAATATCCCAAATAATGCGAAAGTGTACATTTACCTGTCAGTTCATGTTATCATTACAATTACTGCAGAAAACTGTCGGTGTTTTCTTCATAAAAACAATAGCGTATAAGCAGTTAGCATTTGTTGACAAGCATAAACGCCTCTGTTTTGCGCAGAAAGCTAATGAAAAGACGAAGTTGAATAATAAACACATATTTATAACCAGAAATTTGGTGATTTATTACATAAAAAATAACTATGAAACGAAGTACAAGTCTATCGATATCGAAGAGTGGTTATATTGGTCGAAAAGTACCGTCTAAAAAGCACCGTAGAGACGGCGCCAGTCAAGACAGCCGCTGAAGCAAAGTGCCCAGAGAAATATTTGTCACTCCCCTTATTCAACTCAATAGAACCCGACCACACTTTCTATTGGTTTTTCAAACTATCACTCCGGTTGTTGGATTTTGATTGGGTCAGGATTAAGGGGTGAAAAATGTAGTTTTACCTTGACCTCAATGGCCAGCTCCGGAATCAAAATCCAACGGAATATTTATGGCAAACTGCAATCATTCTGATTAAAAACATTATCTAGCTTGCTACTTCTGTTCAATAGCAAGCTTGGATTGTCAGACATTTCGTGGGTAAACTATGACAGGTTATTTTATGAGCAATGAACAAAGGCACATGAGACTGAGAGTAGCTGTATGTTTGTGCGCAGGCGTATGCCTGTGTTTAAAAGGAGAACGAACTACAGAAAGGATTGTTTACATTGTATAATATTACTATTTTTGCTGGGAAAGGTGGATAACAAGAGGACAACATGAGCTGCAGCAAAATGACAAAGGATGGTGGTAGTAGGCTATGGTGTTTAGAGAGTGTGATAGAACTAAGGGATTTATTTGTAGAGAAAACTGAAGTTGGATATAAACCTGTTGACCAATAAGGTTATGTTTGAAATGGATAGATTTGCACTTGAGTCAAGTCAAGTTTATCGGTCATATGCTAACAGTATACAGGGTATAAACTGTACAATGAAATGCTTACTTTGCAAGCTTCCTCTCAACAGTGCAGTAATAACACAAGTAAACATAACACGACACAGTGAAGTAGGGCGCAATACAACTACTAAGTCAATAGTAATAATTCAAGTATACAGTCATGAGAAAAAGTTAGGACACCCTATGAAAACCTTTGTCTTTTTCAACATATTCAAACATATGGACATTTGATATTCATTTGAACAATATTGAAAAATTGAGGTAATAAAACTAAACAAATACAACTGAAACAAATTATTTAAAAAATGATTGGTAAAATGTAATTAATAGAAATGCAATCTTCTTGTGAGGAAAAAGTTAGGACACCCCCACATTTAGTTCCACTTAAAATGCCTAAAATTATAATCAAGAGCACCACATCAGGTGCAAATGATTAGAACATCGTTACAGAGGATTTTGGAGGAGCCTGTCCTATTTAAACCTCAGACATTTAGTTTGGTTTGCTCTTGATTGTTGAAGTGAGTTGCATCACCATGGCGAGATCAAAAGAGCTCTCTGAGGCCTTCAGAAGAAAAATTGTAGATGCATATGAGTCTGGGAAGGGATATAAAAAGATCTCCAAACAATTCGAAATTAGCCATTCCACTGTCCGGAAAATAATTTACAAGTGGAGAACATTTAAAACCACCACCAACATGGCCAGGTCAGGCCGCCCAAGCAAGTTCAGCCCAAGAGCTGACCGAAAGATGCTTAAAGAAGTCTCTAACAATCCCAGAATGTCATCACGGGACCTACAGGTATCTCTTGCCACAATTGATGTCAAAGTACATGCATCCACCATAAGAAAGAGACTGAACAAGTTTGCATTACATGGGAGGTGTGCAAGAAGGAAACCCCTGCTGTCAAATCAACATCAACACAATCAACACAAAAAACATCAGAGCAAGACTAAAGTTTGCCAGAGAACACCAAGAGAAAGACCAGAACTTCTGGAACAATGTGCTTTGGACAGATGAATCCAAAGTTGAACTATTTGGGCACAGTAAGAGTAGACATGTTTGGCGCAAAACCAAGACAGCATTTGAGAACAAGAACCTCATACCAACTGTGAAGCATGGGGGTGGAAATGTCATGGTTTGGGGCTGCTTTTCTGCAGCAGGGCCTGGTCAGCTCACCATCATAGAATCCACTATGAATTCTGTATTGTATCAGAGGGTGCTTGAGGAAAATGTGAGACCATCTGTTCGAAAGTTGAAGCTGAAGCGGATGTGGACCATGCAACATGACAATGACCCAAAACATTCCAGTAAATCTACCAAGGAATGGCTCAAGAAAAAGAAATTGAGAGTTCTGGAATGGCCAAGTCAAAGCCCGGATCTTAATCCTATTGAGATGCTGTGGATTGATTTGAAACTGGCTGTGCATGCAAGACACCCCTCTAACATCCCACAGCTGAAAGAATTCTGCAAGGAGGAGTGGGAAAAACTTTCTCCCAATCGATGTCAGAGACTTGTAGACAGTTATAAGAAACGTCTAATTGAGGTTATTTCAGCCAAGGGGGGCAATACTAGCTATTAGGGCATGGGGTGTCCTAACTTTTTCCTCAGTAGGAATTGGCATTATTGTTAATTTTTCGTTAAATAAATGATTACAAAGTTACATTTTCATTGTTTTTTGTTCAATTACATCGAAAGCTGCATAGAAATACATAGAAAGAAGATAAAATATTGATATGTCCATATTTTTAAAAGAATAACTTAATATTTTGGGGGGTGTCCTAACCTTTTCTCATGACTGTAAGTATCTGGTAAGAGACAGGTATAGGTTAACAAATGAGTCTCCGGGAGGAGAGACGAGCTGGGCAGATAACTTTTGAACATTGTACTCGGATGCTGTTGCGGAAGTTTACATGGATTTGGTGACTACCATGGGGGTTAGTTCAACCAAAGCATCAGAGGTGGTCAACAGGTTGTTTTGGAGAAGGTTCAAGGGTCCAAGATGGGGAGTTCACCAGGTCAAACCATTTGTAAATATATGGTCTTGGAGGCACAGCAGGTCTCATTACAGCATCTCCAGAGTGCATTTCTTACTGCGAGTGAATTAAGTAAATTAGTTAATTCATTCTTCCCCTTGGGACTATATATACTGAAATGTATGCACTCACTGCAATGTAAGTACATTTTAAGGGAAATAGGGCTAATCAGACATTTTACAAACAGTTTATAGGTGAGTATAGGCCAGCAACAGGTTGGTTGAGGCAATGAGGATGAGGATCTGTGCCAGTTTATTGCAGGATGCAAAGCTTTGGGCCTGGTTGGTAAACTGATGGTGGATCAGACATGTACCTCTGTCATGCAAATCGTTTTTGAAGTTGATATTTCATTATTTCAAAATATCTTACTTATAGTTAATGTGCATGAACATCCTGTGGTCATGTCTACTACTGTATTCCACTCGCGTGCCAAAATTATAGATTGATCAGGCGAAGCTGTCTCTATGTGCTCGCTGTCACTTCAGTCACTAATAAAAGGTTTTCACTTTAAAGCTGCATGAAAGGCATTCCCAATATTCATGCAGGATCGTATACCTGTACCAGGACACGTACCTCTGTCATGCAAATCGTATTTGAAGTTGCAGTCTGGACGCAAACGCATTTCCTGCCGGCAACATCACTACTGCATCACTACTGCATCCCTCTCCCCACCATGTGCGGTCAGGTTATAAATATATAGGCTATAGTGGTCTAAAGCATGATTGTTGATAACCATGGTCACAATTTCATGAGATTATCTGTCGTTAAAAGCTTAGTTTGAAATGCGGGCACAAGAACTCTGTTCAGATATTACAGTATGGGTAAAAGTGGAAAAAGAGGCATAATTTGTTCCTTAACTAACTAATTAATTAATTAATTAAAAAAAAATAAAAAAAAAATACAATAAGTATTAGTATATAGTGACTTATATTGAGATATAAGAGCTCATGACTAACTTAAAATGGCCATATTGGGACAAATTCCTTTGAAAGGAGACGATAACGTAGCTTTATAACTAGTATTAAAGTTTTCCATTCACGAGACTGCTTCACTCGGAATTCCAACCTCTCCGCCGCTAGGCTGTAAAAACAAAAAACAAAAAAACCGTTTTGTCGCGTTAGCGGTTTCGGGTACTTGTTTAACGTAAATGGAAGCTAATCAAACATGATATGGGCACCAATATTTGAAGTCTGTTAATTGTACTGTGTGTATATAATATATATATATATATATATATATATTATCGAAATAACTGAACAGTTGAATAACAAAAACCGTTGTATTGAAAATGGGCAACTGACCCGTCGAACGGGCAGAAAACAGGAAGCGTAGCGTGAAATCAAAATCATTATTTTAACCATATAAACGGTCGTTCTAGAGTGAGTTTGAGATATATATTTGTTTGTTGCTGCAAATGCTATTGTTAAATACCAACATATCATGGCTTTACAGTTTAAATGTTATTTCCCCAAATTGCCAACAAATAATACAGATGGTACACAAGTATATGGATAAATTGATGGAATGTTGTGTATTTGATGATGTGGTTGGTGGAGGAAAAAATAACAAGACCCAATTTTACTTAAATCTTTATCAGCAAATTGTTCAAGAACAATCCATCTATCCTACCAAATAAACATGCATGAGCAGTTTCTAAACAATCTCTCTACAATTACAATACTAAACAAGTTTGAACGGTTCAGAAGCAGTCAGCCAATATGAAGAACAGGTGGGAGATGGTGGATACTGAAACTTATGCCAAGATGACCCTCAATGATCTCAAAGAATGCCTAGGACCTTGTGAAATCTGCAGTCATACAAAATGTCTTAAAATCGTCAATAGAGAATACAAAATTAAGAGCAAAATATATTCGCACAATTGTCCTCTTTATTACAACACACAATGCTCATCATTGAAAAATATGTATGAAATTAAAAGATTAAGAGAATCATTGAGTAAATTGGATTGAATATATCAATCACAGTTGTATAAGTAAATAAATATCAAAAGTACAGTGATGAACCCGACCCATCCTTCTGTGGGTTGGAATAAAATGAATCGCCAATAAACTTCACACAACCTAGGAAGACCACTTGTTAATAAAAAACATTGGAAAAGGTAGTTTATTGTGAGCTCTTCGCATGTAGTAAAGATAGTTACGCCCTTTATCAAGGTCCTCTTCGGGTGGCCAGGAGACCGGATTCATTCCCAAGTAGCACAAAAATCCACGATGATACTCAAGTGTAGAGTATACTTTGGGTGTGCATACAGGGGATACCATGCCTGGGGTCAGTTTCCTGAAAGCTTTGTAGCTTAAGTAGTACTTGATTTCTCCCGACAACCAAGCCGCAAAGCCGCAAGAAAGTAACAATTGTAAAATCTTTGCAGTTTAATCTTCTGAGCATTAAAAGAACAACATACGTTTAATGAAGAGCTTTGCTGGTCTAGGAAAGGAGTGAGCCTGAATTTTCAAGAGATAAAAAGCTACTTTAGCTTTCGGGAAACTCACCCCTGTTCAGTTCAGTGGAAGGTCTAGAGGAAATTGTCTTCAAATGTTTATCCATAACATTTTCAGACTCAAATCTGTACACAATGATAAATTCTCTAGTATAAACAAGATGGAGCATATCGTCTCAGGTCTGCAATCACAGATTTCACAGGGGTGGGACAAACAAGAGATGACCAATTTCAAAGTATTCCCCTCCCCTCCCCACATGGCTACACAGGACATTATGTCAATTGTGTGCGTCATGAAATGAGTGCCATCATGTAGCAAACACCAATGTGATCAGCCTGTTCTCTGGTTTAACTAAGGTAAAAAGGCAGAAGCTCCTGTTATGTTACGTGGAGCAATACTGAGTAATATGCGCCACGCTACCGGAGACTCTAGATTAAATAAAAGTCAAAAACATCAACACTTTAAAAACAAAAGTCTGTCAATTCATCCAGTTCACCACCCCAGCCCCAGATCACCTGAGCCTATTCTCCAGAATGGGGGACAGGTTTGGCAGGAGGGGAAGGGGGGGGTTCGGTAGGTGGGCCATAAGATGAGTTCGGCTGAGTCACATGGGGGGCATGAAGCTTTGCCATTTGTGCTCCAGGCATTTGTGCTCCAGGGTTGGGTTGGGAGGGGGGGGGGGGGGATCCACTGCACTCAGACTGGACGAGGTCATGGCCAAGGTGTATCCATCACATCACGTTCGGTATCCATCCCATCACATGATATAGACCTTTTCTGCCTGGGAGAAGTTAAAGACCTCTTTGGTTCTGGGGCAGATCACCTTGTCATCTTGGCGAATAGATAGAAGAGACTAGAGAGAGAACACAAACAATGAACAAAGTACAGTATGCATCAATGAACCATTCAGCTTTGAGTTTGCACTTTGGGGCTATTCCAAATAGTTCCATTGTACCAAACAAACTAAACCAAGCAGAACATGTTTGAATGTAATGGTCTGTAATGAACATTATTCCGCTGTGAAGAAGCGTGGCATGGGGGATGCGGAGGACTCACATTGTATCCGTACACGTAGCCATTGGGCAGCATCATGGGGGGGTTGTTCTCGTTCATCACCTCCCCGGAGATCTTGCACACCAGGCGGGAGTTGGCGCAGTGGGCCATGGGAAGGGGCTGGGCCAGCTTGTTCAGGGACTTGCTGCACACGGGGCAGTCAGGGTTTTTAGAGGTGCCATCCTCCTTATAGCATTGACCGAGAGCAGAATGGTTAAGGGCTAAAAATGAGAGCTTTCACTTCACACACCAGTACTACAAAGTAGGTATTTGGTAGGACAGATGACGAATGGGAACCGCCTAGGTGGGGTTTTGTATACCGTAATAAAGTATACCAGCTAGATGCTCCCTAACTAAAAGGTGCAATGACCATCACCTACAATAGCAGATGACAAAGAACTACATGTTATTTCAGGCAGTGACATCACAGAGGCAGGTTCATGGAGATATAATAGAACTGAGGGGCACGGCACTGAGACCAGAAAGGATACGGCGTTTTGATAGCAGACAGGCCAGCCTGAAGTGTGATGGTAAAGACAGAGTTGTTGCCCAGCTGGTGTAATCTGTAGTTGTCGTATCTGAACTGTTGGATCAACATCTTCCAGCGCGCCGGGTCCAAGAGATCCTGGGAGTTGAGACAGACACAATCAGACATCTCAATCGCATGCACGCACCAGCTCTCTCGCTCGCTCGCAGCTGGAGGCTATAGCATTACCTTATAAGGGGAGATGTGGGTGTCTGAGGGGAAGGCCAGCATGCCCATCACCTGCCGCACCTCATCCAGCTGGCCCCCCTCTGCTTGACTGAAGTGCTTCCGTGCATGTCTGAGGGAGGAGAGGACAGAATGTCATCTCAATTCCAACTGGGAATATGACCCAATGTTCAGCGGAATGTGTCATTTTGTGGAGAGGAACTGTCTTCTAACCTGACGGCGTCCATGCGCTTGTTCTGTCGGATGAGCTCGATGAACTCCTGGATTCGCAGGCTAAACTCCAGGCAGCTCTGCAAGGAGAAGCATACATGAGTTCACGCATGACACAGAATCTATGACACACTCCGATCATGATCCACGTACCAGGGTTGTAACTTCCTGGCTCACCTTCATCTTGCGAAGGCGGGACTTATTGTCATGGCACCAGGCCAAACAGGTGGCTGTTTCCTGTCTCTCCAGTGACTCTTCCACCTCTTTGGCCGTGAGGAACATTTCAATGTTGACCAGGTCCTGTAACGCCAGGACAGAATGGTCATGTAAAATAAGCAGCACAGCACATAGCTTGTCTAGTTTTCTGAAAAATCACAATATCAAGATTCAGGAGAGACGTCTCTTCAAAGTGTGTGTATGCTGTCTGGGGGATGGGGGGGGCTTTGAGGGCGAAGCAGAAAACAAATTTTCCATGAAACATACGGACATTGAAAGTACAATTCTGCTATTCTATTCTTGCTAAGAGAAAAGATGGACAAACAAAATAGGCTTACTTTTCTGCTGTTGTGTTCTACTCTATTGTATTGCTATATATTCTCCTCTGGAGCAAGTGGTGTGGTTGGGTTGCAGAAGACAACACATCCAGGTAAGGGACACCCACCTCGATGCCACTCTGCCGGGCCAGTTTGACCGCTGTGTTGTAATAGCCACACCGCAGCAAGTGTTCCACCATCATGCGGTCCATTCGCTTCTTCTTCCAGACGTTGACGCCTGCTGGCTGGTCACTGCTGTGCTCCTTCAGATGTTCGATGCGCCGCTTACACAGCTTAGCACTCTCATCCTCTGCCTGAATGGACTCTGCAGCCTAGACAACATTTTAAGATTAGTATTTGGCACACTTATTAGATCGAATATACTAACTGTGTGCTCTACCAGATTCTCTCAAATACTTTAAGGCTTTGAATGTAATTAGTATAGCCATAAACACTTTACAACAAAAGCTTCTTCAGTAGATTATAGCCTTTGAAATGTGTTAATGAAAATGCACTGAGAAGTACTAAGGAAATTCACAATGCTAACAGATGTAAAATGAGCTCAGAATCTTTGTTATTCTCACTAAGAGCAATTTAGGGTTGGACAAATCCCACACTATCAACCTGCACTACAACATTCCAATGTCAGCTGAAAACCTCCCCCTTGGAAACGGTGACCTTACCTTCCTCTTCAAGGCACTGAGCTTCTCCACTACCCCATCCAGAAGGGACACCACAGAGTCCACCACAGGAAAACTGCTCAGAGTCTTCTCCAACTCTGCCACCACCATAGTGACGTGACTCGTCTCCCGGTCAATGTTCTTCTGTGCTGCTCTGAAGCGCTTGTTCAGAGTTTCATAAGGTACCTGTGTGAATTCACAATGCAATAGGCTGTAACAATAACACTTTCCAACCAAACATCAAAGGCCTCCTTTATTCTGTCAACACTAATGAGTTGAAGCACACAGTATGAAACTCAAATGGCTCTCAACAATCACAAAGCCCTGATTTGATTAGATTAACTCAGACCCCGATTAGATTATTTGCCTGCTAAGAAAAAGTGACTGTAAACCTACATACAAATAGCTGTCTCAATCAGACAGCCACATAGCTGTGTCGCAGTGAGAGACATGGCTGCAGCCGGGGAATCTTCTCGCCATATTGTAAGGGGTTACAAGCTTGCTATACTTATCAAGCTAAAACGGCCACTAACCACGTAAACCACCAACGATAATATAGACGCAAACGATCACCTAACTACCAGTACAATGTAAAATAGCTGCGTAGCTGTAATTTGCGACTGAGGCGACTACCACAATGCTGGCTAATAATGTTATCTGATCTGAACGTCTGGTGACGCCATGCATCGCAGCTGGTGAAGAATGGCATGTTGTTTTAACTGCCAATACAATGGTGACATTTTCCAACATGATATAATATTGCTAAATTGGGATGTAAAGGAAGATACTAGCTAGCTGTCTATAGCGAACGTCAATCAATTAGGGTAACGTTAGCTAGCTTGCTTGAAGAGATAGGCGACGTTTTCTAGACTTGTCCAGCTGCGTCAGTGACAGGCGTTCGTAAAATAGTTAACGTGCTCGCAACTATAGAAAGCCAACTCAAACATCTTTGAGTTTAATTATTATTTGATATAAGATAACTAGCTGGTTAACATTACATTAGCAGAATAATAGTATACAGGTTGAAATTGCGTCTTTTGATGACAGCAAAATACACAAGCTACGTTCGCTACTGCCTGTGTTTTTGGTTGTCAACTGACAAAGAGCTGGATGAATCTCTCTAGCTAGAGAACCAGCCCATCTAACTAGCATCGCTACACGATGTTTGCTGTTATTTTGAAGTTGCCCAGCCACAATAAGCTTGCTCAGCTGCTAGCTGGGTTAGCTAGCTAGCTAGCTTAATGGTCCAACAATTTATCAAAATGGAATGCCTCGTTTGCCAACTATGGATTTTCAGCCTTCCTCATCAGGATTTGTTCATACCTATTTTCTTGAAATGACTCTTGTCATGATCAAATAAACACTTTCAAACCTTTAGAGTAGGATATTCTTGAACCTTCAGAGCCATGGAGAGTTGGGCAGCTGTCTCTTGCACCGCCATCTTCGTTTGTGATTTTCTGTAGTTTTTTTTTCTGTGGATTTAACTTGCAGTGCAAAATGGGTATGACGCTCACTACTGCCATCTAGTGTGTTGGTGTCTACAATAGTATTTCTTGATGATGATGCTGTATTTCATAGAGGCCCATATTTAAAACAAAAATAACCTATATATTTATTACTGCATTAAGAAGGCTGTGGCCACACGTATCATAATAAAACCCTTTATTGTGTCCATATAATGATGTGGCTGTGGCACACTAGCTGTTAAAGTTACCTAGTATTTGACACCAAGGGTGTCAAGAATGAGGGAGGGCTCTCAAGGTGAGCACTCAAAACTGTTGGTGGTGCTCAAGGTAGTGTTTGAACCAAATACTAATTGTCTAATTTAAGTTTTCCCAAATGTATTGCTTACATTAACTAAATCCACCAACCTGTCATTCTCAATGGTCACAATTCACACTCAGTAAAATCTTGTTTTTTCTAACCCTAACCCTTGGCCTAATTTAGCCCTACAGATCTATCATTGTTTCTCAATGATGCAATCCAATTGCGAGGACAACAAATACTGAATGGCTGTTTCAAAGTGCCATGTCTGTCTTCTATGTGCTTGTATTTCTCAGTTCTGCTGTCTGTGATCAACCAGAACTTACAGGCTGGTTTATCTAACTACTAAACTACTGAAGTGTGCACTATCTGAAAAGGAATGGGCAAGAAGAAAGGTAAGTATAATGGATCAACAAACTTTGTTGAACATTGTTCTCTAGATGTAAAGTAGATAGGGCACATGGTCACATACTTGAGTGTGCATTTAGTAATATCTTTCAGTGTCTGATCCTGGCTGTTCCAATGTAGGCTACCATTTGGAAAATATTTTACTCTGCCTTTCCTGACACTGTTCCAACCAATGCACTCTCCCCCTTCTACACATTTTTCTAGCTCCCCCTGGCCCCCTCCTCTCTCTCCCCACTGCATGCTCAGATTTCTTTTCCTGTATGAGCAAGTGAACCCTCCCCCAAGCCTGTCTAGTTGAGTAATGAGCCATATTGTGATTGGCTACTATCCAGAGGCAGCCCACCTCGATTGGTTAGCTCATGGCTCCTATGATTGGCCAATCCTCTGCCGCATGTTTTACCAAGCACGAGCACAGTCTGCTTTTGAGACACAGAAGAGGGTGATGCAAGGTTTGTGATTGTTTTTGTTTTGCCCCATATTGTGCTTCCTGTGTGCTGTGTATGTGGTTGTCATAGGTCACTAGTGGGCCAGGACACACGTGAGGGCAGAGTTTTGTTCAATCAGGGAAGGAGCAGTCTGCCTATCGGCACCGAGAGGAGCAAAGGGTGGCAGACTATGGGGACTAGTGTTCACACTGTGACAAGTCAAATGAGTAAACAGTATGATGTGTGTGTCTGTGTGGTTTAACATGTGTTGAACTGTCTGATGCTGTTATCAAAGCATTCCCTGTCCCCAAGAGACTGTCTCATTGTGGATATGTCTTTTTTGTTATTTTGCTTAGATGTTCTTTCTGTATATATTAAACATGATTAAACACTTCAGCCACCTTTCATAGGCTGTACTGGAAAATGTGCAGTAGTACTGTAATACTCACAGTGATTTTTACATGTGTAAGGGGTAGGAACGCTGACTTTTGAAGCAATCAGCACCCGATTGAGTTTCACTATCAGGTTATTGTGCAGGGAATTAGTTTTTACCCACATCTTTAAATTCACCTAACCTAAAAAAAGACAGGCCAGTATCCACTGTCTCTTTTCTTTCCCCTGTGTGTGTGAGTGTGTGTGTCTGTTGGGTGTGTGTGTTTCCATGGGGAAAGCATACAAATATACTTCTTTACTGAATTGAAATTCACATTTAATATGTTATTTGATGTCCACATTAGTTGATATGCTGTAATTAGAAAAGCAGAGAAGACATAATTTCATCCTTCAATATTGTATTGTAGTCAAGAAATACATCCTTGATGAAAGCTCTCCCTCATGGATGACTATTCATTTTCAAACAGGATAAAGCTCACCCAATCCATGAGAAATGTCTTAATGTACACATCTCCCTGCTTCCTGTGCTGATTTTGTTTCTTTTTCTCTCTCTGTTTCCAACATCTGTCATCCTCAGTACAACATTCACATTGTTGAGTTGCAGCTCTAAAGAAGCATTACTTTGCTGTCAGTCATCATAAACTAATTTTGGCCCACGCAAGCTCTGGTTGTTGGCCTGTGCATGTTTTTGGTGGGTGGAATCCGATGTGAAGGAGCTGAACCATTAGACACGCTGCAGTGGTTGCCTAGGCGGAGAGAGGTGGCTGCAGTCTGTGCTCAGACAGCGTAATCTTTCTCTCGGGCATCTTCTACCTCCCTGCTCTTCTCCTCTTTCTTTTTTTCCTTCACATTCTCTTTGCACATCCCATTCTTTTCTTCTACTGTTCATCTTCCTTCACGTACAGCACATGTACAACACAGTCCATGTGAAATTGTTATCCGAGTCATTTCTGTGGTTTTGCTGTCGTTCTCCGCACTGAATGAGTCTGTGTCTCTGTGGTGCTTCAAGATTAGATCTCTGTCTGTGTGTGTGTTTATAGTTGGTTGTTTTTCCATTTTCTCCTTGCTCTGCCCTTGTTTAGAATTTCCCCATATGCTTTTGTGCCCCAAAGGAATACTACGCTCTGGTGCTACTTAATTGGTAGATGCAAAGTGCCACTTTGCTTCAGTAATTAAAAGGAACTAATCAGCTTATGATAAAGACAGTAACACATCTGAGGTAAACCAAGGAAGGTGCCATTCTAAACAAACCTTGGACTGTCTTGACTATAAGTCATCCAAACAAAATCATTCAAGCTCAGCCGATCATAATAGGCTGTATTATTATATGACCCTTTTATTTCTGATAATTGACACAATTATATGGACACATGTAGACATATTTATCTACAGGGTGTGAGCCCTCTCGTGCCCTGTGTGGTAAATGATGCAGCATAGATGAAGCACATGCTACAGTATAGGTTGTCCATGTTCAAACTCTCAGGCCCCGAGGTCCTCTGAAGTCAAAAAGAAAAAATGTTCTCGCTTGAGTTATCATTGGTGCGTCTCCTCCACTCAAGCACCAGTGGAGATCTGCTTATGTTCCAGGGGGTGCGTGTATGATGTATTGTGTAGTTGTGGCTCAGCGGATAGCTTGAATCTATCAGTAGTGTAAGAACCACAAGCTGGGGAGCGAGACACTGCATTGGGAGACAGGCTGTTGTTTTTTTCTGTACTTCCTACACAGTAGGCATAACAAGTATGAGTGTTGATCTAGTCTGCTAGCTCCAGGATGTCATACTGCATTCACAGAAAGAAATGCAATCTGGTATATGAAGTGTGGCGTACAAGCATTCAGAGTATTTACAGTATTACCCGATTCCGAGCCACAGTGTTAGTTAGAAATTGGAAATTACTTGGCTTTCAAATGAACTTCTCTATCACATGGTTAGAGAATAAAGGCTACATAGCTTGTCTCACATTTTTTTAGTGAGTTTACTGATTGTTTGAGTAACATGGTTAGAATGAATCATAGTGACACACAAGTTCCCTATGAGGAAAAAAAGAGTTAGGGTTACTAACCCTGGTTTCTACATAGCACCAAACAGGGTTCCTCAAATGGTGTTTAATCCAGATTAAAATGATCCTGTATCGTCTTAACTCTGTTCCCCTATTTAAATTTTTCCTTTGTTTGGAAAAAGTACTGAAAAATGATATTTAAAACAGATATTAAGGAATAATTGGCTAAACATGATCTTGGTTCTAGCATCCAAAAGATTTGGTTCAGATTGGTCTCAAAATCTGAAGGAGGAACAGAATTTGACACCAGGATTTAGTAAGAGAGATGTCGTGGATACTTTCTTGTAATTCAAATAATTCATCACAATTGGTAACTACTCAGGACCAAATAGATTTTAGTGTTTGATCCCAAGCTAATACAAAATAACTATAGGGCAATTGTAATGTAATAACCACTTTACAAGATGTAATCAACATTTTATAAAACACTTAATTGACCATATGGCATGTATGGTATACGTATGGCATTTTCTGTATGTAAAAATGTATATGGGTTACCTTTTTATTTACCCTATGTGGACATGATCCTTTTCTTTAGATTATCACTCAGGCCCCCCCTTTTCTGCCTGTTTTAAAATGGGCTTACTCTCAACATTGAAATAGATTTCTGGGTTTAATTCTAGCATATGTGGCCAACACCAAAGAAGATCAAGTTTCTCCCAGCTTTCTACATAATGCTCCCTGCTATTGCAAAACTACAAATTTTGCCTTCTATCAGGAAACAAAAGATACATTTTGTGTGGCTTTAGCTCCACCCCCCATTCCTCTTCTCTCTTTCTTGCAGCCACCTCACACTCGCGCACACTCTCTCTCTCTAGCTCTCCCACTCCCATAAATGCAGTGACAATTGCATTCTGTGTGTGCACGCGTGTGTGACAGAGAGCGATAGTCGAAATAGAAAGTGAGAGAGAGGGAGGGAGAGAGAGAGAGAGAGAGAGCAAACGGGAAAGAGAAAAGGGGGAGCATATGTGTATGCTTGTCACTTAGGGGCAGGGAAAAAGGAATAAGGAAATTGAAGTAGCCGCCATATGCTGTTGGATTTTTGGTGAATGTCTTGCTGAAGTGAATATTCTTTTTTGGGGGAGAGAAAAAAAGATGGGAAGCTCACATTTGCTGAACAAAGGCTTGCCACTAGGTAAACATTTACCTTTCCTTTTGTGCATGGATGGACCACATGTTAACCGTGATTCCGCTGTGTGTGCTCACAGATATTTGTGTGTTCAGTCAGTGTACAGTATTCTTCCTTCCCCTCCCCCCTCTTCCTTCCCTCCTCCCTTCCCCTCCCCTTTCTCTCTCCATTATCTTTCATCTCAACCATTCACCCACTCTCAATGCTGTAATAGCTTGCTTTCTGCTCTCTGTTCCGAGATGTTTTTCTGTGGGGCTGTTTTGGTCCTGGTGCGTGTGCTCTAGTAGACGTGTGGGGCTTTAGAGCGTAGACAGTGCTGATCACTAGCTTGATAAGAGTACTGCAGGGCTAAAGGACAGAAATACTCTTTCCCTCCTAAAAGATGTGAAGGCTGGCAAGGACACAGCTGATATTTCCTCAACGGCCTTCCCCTTCATTGTGAGGTATAGGGAATGTTGTTTCCAGTTCCGGCCTTGACTTGTTTCCCTAATTTTCCAGGCTAGGAAGAAGAAAATGCCTATTCTAGAACAGTCTATCATGGAAACTAGGTTGAGGAAGTATATATATTTAACAAAAGCTTTCTTCATAACAGCGTTCTTAACAGTTTCTTAATACCATTGACTGTTACAATTGTAATTTTATATTCATTACTGTACCATTTTTTGATACAGTGTATTGATATGACAGTTGGGGTTTCATTTGATCCTCATGATTGATATTGATATGATTATTCATGTCTTGGATCATAGGGGTCTTCAGTTCTGTGAGCATTGGATTGTGTCTCATCTCATTATGAAGAGCAGGCTAATTGACACAGAAACCATTCTCCCCTGGGGTGTCCAAATAATAGGCAAAATGGTCCCCATACGAAGATCATAGCATTAATTGATGCCATGGAATGTAGTGGATATTGATTTCTGTAATCATTTCTGAGGACATTACTGGAAAATGATTCTGTTTTTAGGCTACACATTTTGGGGTTGCTGATATTCATCCTAGGCACAAATCAAACATGGCTGGGAAAAAAAGCAGACAAACCAGAAATTGCATTGTGATCTATGCAACTGAGAAAGAGAGTTAGCCTGTGTGTGTGTGTGTGTGTGTGTGTGTGTGTGTGTGTGTGTACTGGTGGGTTTCTGCCTGTTTGTTTGCATGCATGCCTCCACTTGTGTGTGTATGTTTATATATGTGTGTGTGTGTAGGCTGTGTGTATATACCAGTGTACATATCTACTACTGTGTGTAGGCCTGTTTGTGTATGCATGCCAGCCGCCACCTGTGTGTGTGTGTGTGTGTGTGTGTGTGTGTGTGTGTGTGTGTGTGTGTGTGTGTGTGTGTGTGTGTGTGTGTGTGTGTGTGTGTGCTGGTGGTGGGCTGGAGGGAGCTGAAGGAGAGGGGTGTGTCACAGGGCTCGTCTGGGAGCGAGAGAGAGAGCTCTCCTGTGGGATCAGAGCCGCGGGTAGACGCAGCTCACGCCATGTTGGTGCATGCTACATTGGCTAGGAGGATCATAAATCACACACACTATGTGTGGGTGCTCACAGGTGCATTTATTTTCTTCCTTTTGGTGGTCACAGACACAGTAACAATTCCTGAATCTTCTGTACACTGGATGCTATTGTTTCACCAACGTAGAACTCATGAAGGAAGTCCTAATTCTATGTCTTTACATAGAACGTATGTACAGTACGCTACTCCCGACATAGTGTCTGTCCCCACGTCTTGAACATGGGAACATGACATGGTTAAGAGCCTATTTTGAGGTTGTTCGCGATGAGATATGAGAGGACAGTAGTAACATCTTTTTAAAACGCAACCGGTGCCGCTTTGAGATGTTGACCTCATTTTCAGGACGCTTGTTTGAGTATGAGCCCAGATGATGGTTCACAGCAGGCGAGACAACCCCCGAAGGCCACATGAGACAGTTTAGAATAAAGGAGGACCCAAGGGTCTTTTATAAGGCTTCCCACAAGGTCACTCAAACATTGGAATGAGAGGCATTTCCTTCCTCTTTGTATCTGGCTCGCTGAACGTGTAGAGAATTGGGTAGAAATTGTAGGAATCTTCCCATTCACAAGCTTACTATTCACTATGTTGACAATTACTCACTGTTTGGTGAGAGAAATCGTACTAATTCACTCTCTCTTCCATAATGTTCTCACAGTCTATCATTATGAGGATTGAGGAGAGGAGTCTATGTACAAACAATACAGTACTGAGGCTCACATTTAATCATTCCAGTGTTACTGTACAGTAGCTAGTCCTCATTGAAAGAACTCTGCAGCATAATGTATCTCAGACAAAACATGGCTATGGTTGGTTATCGTGAAAATAAAGATGAGTTTGTTCATCCACTGAATTATTTCAGATAAGCAGCATCGGTGTGTTGGACATAATTGAACAACCATTTTATTGACGGCTCAGACTATTTCCTGTGGCAATATTCTGTAAGTGCACTGTAGTGCAATCAAACTCCCACAGTTTGAAATTTGTTTCACATCGTAGCGTTTAACTGTCGTTTAGAGTTAATATGTGCACTGTGGTTGGTTAAATGTCATTTATCTTTTCGTTGACACTTTCAGTGTCATTCGAATGGCTAATTTGATTAATTTCTCCATGGGGGAGGCTTGGCGGTATTTCTCATCGAATGACAACCTTTACCCTTCATATGAAAGGCTACAGTGTGCTTCTGCTGCCTAGTCGAAACACGTAGATGACCTTTGAAAATTCGAAATTGCCTTCCAGGGTCATGGTTTGCAATAGGCAAAATGAAACCAGCAAATGGTTTTGTGACACAAATGCAGAATGAGAGCTGGTTAGGCATGTTTTCATGGCCATGCATGCACTTCATTCAAATACGAGCTGACAGGTTTATGTACAATATCATTATAAGTAACTCACATACACAGTACTATAGGTCTAAATTAGCACGGTTGCTACTACACCATATATAATGTTGCTTGATTGATTGATTTAATTGGATCAAGTAAATATTTTACTGCTCCAAAGTGGAGACAACACTATACATTTAGTAGAGGTATATATCCTATATTTTACTCATATCTTCATGAGTAAAATCTGATAGAACATAAAGTCAATACCACCCTCTCCCCTGTCTGTCTGCAGGCATTCGGCCGCCCATCATGAACGGGCCCATGCACCCACGCCCTCTTGTGGCACTGCTGGATGGGCGCGACTGCACCATAGAGATGCCTGTCCTGAAGGACGTGGCCACCGTGGCCTTCTGCGATGCCCAGTCCACCCAGGAGATCCATGAGAAGGTACAATACAACACACACACACATGCACCATCACACATGCATACACACACACGCACGCACGCACACACGCACGCACGCACACACACACACACACACACACAGGACGTCCATGAGAAGGTGCTGCTCTCTATTCTGTTTTACATTTGAATGGTTCTTCTCTCATGTTAATTCAAAGGAACAAAGACACCCTGATTTAAAACCATCAGTATCATGTTATTGATATGATTTGCAAACCCCCTGCTAAACAAGCTTGCCCAAATACCGTAATTAACTCTCCCTTATACAATGGACCAAACTATTCATTTCTAATGATGCAAATACGCCTGACAAGCATACATGTTTCTGTTCATTCAAGTATTCCACACTCTAATTAACAGAACAATATACGACACAAGATTGTCCATGTGTTTTTTCCACTCACCGAATCAGAGCTCAATTAAACTTCTAATGCAGACTGCGCCCCCATACTAACTGTGATGCTTTATGTCCCACTGATTGCCCATGTTTGTTATTGCCATGTTTTTGTCCCGTTGTCTGGACGTCTGCCAGACTGCCTCTCTGAGAACGCTCCCTGGGTTCTGAACAAACAGATGGCAGCCTCACTGTGTCTGTCCATCTCTCTCCATGTACTGTACACATTCACAGGCCCCATAACCACCCAGCTCCTTGCCTCATTAAAAGCCCCCTTTGTGGTTTAATTGAGCGGCATGGTGGCTTCGCACAGAACATAAAGGGGGAGTAGCAGAGCGTATTGCGACGAGGTTGTGTTTAGGTTGATCGTGAAATGAAACAGACTTCGAAGGTTGGAGTACATCGAAAACTAAACACAAGATGAGAAGTCCTTGTTGAAGCAAGTGAATCGACATAGCCACAGTTAAACTAGACACTAGATGGCGCCGTCTGCTTTGCACTACAATGACACACCATTTAAAGTCCTTTTTTTTCTTTTTCTCAATGAATGGGACTGGGTCTTAAAAAATGCACTGCAGCACTGTCAAAACAGTTTCCGCACAGTAGTTGTAACTGTCACTAACCCTATATTTCAGACATGTTCTGAGGCACACACATATAACTCATTATAAGCATGAACAGTATGATGCCTAATGTCTTCACATGTCATGTAATATGTTTTGACTATTCTAATGCAGTCACACAAGCTTATAACAAGTCTTATAATGCTCTATGAACGCATTATAACTGTATGCTCAAGTGTTACTGTCGGCCCGGTGCAGTACTCTGTTTTCTAACCCTGAGATTTATTTTGTTATGCAGGTACTGAACGAGGCAGTGGGGGCTCTTATGTACCACACCATCACACTCATGAGAGAGGACCTAGAGAAGTTCAAAGCACTGCGGATCATCGTGCGCATAGGCAGTGGCTTCGACAACATCGACATCAAGTCTGCTGGAGATTTAGGTGAGCCAACTGCTTCTGAATTCCTACACAAATGCTGCTGACAATTTCACTGTCAGCGACATTTGGTTTTCAATTTACCACAAAAAGCAAGTGCTCGCAAAGCATTCTTTTCCTACCCTGCCGTGGCCCACTCTACCTTACATAAAACGTATCCTAGCTATATAATATAATAGCTATCTCTGGCAGTCCTGTCTCCTCTTAGGAATTCCAGCTAATACGGTACATCTGGCAAAAATTAATCAAGCTTTTGAGAAGTTTGAGAAAAATATTCTGCCGGATTTCCATCACGTGCACTTCCCATTCTTACAGGACACAGAAGCTAATTGTTGAGCAGATGGTTAGCTGGGAGCATATGCAATTTATGCCAGGGAACACATCTGACTTGGGAAACTATTCTCTAGCAGTCCTGTCTTCTCCTCCAATAGGAATATCTGTCTCTAGCAGCCCGGTCTTCTCCTCCAATAGGAATATCTGTCTCTAGCAGCCCGGTCTTCTCCTCCAATAGGAATATCTGTCTCAAGCAGCCCGGTCTTCTCCTCCAATAGGAATATCTGCCTCTAGCTGTCCTGTCTTCTCCTCCAATAGGAATATCTGTCTCTAGCTGTCCTGTCTTCTCCTCCAATAGGAATAGCTGTCTGTAACATGCCTGCGGCGTCAGTGGAGGAAACTGCAGATTCGACTCTGTGTCACATCCTGAACCTGTACAGACGGACCACCTGGCTGCACCAGGCTCTCCGGGAGGGCACGCGGGTCCAGAGCGTGGAGCAGATCCGCGAGGTGGCGTCAGGGGCGGCACGGATCCGCGGCGAGACGCTTGGCATCATCGGCCTGGGTAAGTGACGAGTCACTTGGTACTTACATAATGGCTGTCGTGAAGAGGAATGATGAATACTATGACATTTTTTTTTAACACTTTATAAACAAATACGCTCAGAGTTCTTCGGCTTTCAAAACTGGTTTGGGAAATGCCGTATTCAATCGACTTGAATCCCATATCTTTTGTGCGACTCTTTGTTTTGTGGGATCGTGTGTGTGTGTGGTCAGGTCGTGTCGGCCAGGCGGTAGCCCTGCGAGCCAAAGCCTTTGGCTTTAACGTGATCTTCTACGACCCGTACCTGTCAGACGGGGTAGAGCGAGCCCTGGGGCTGCAGCGTGTCAACACCCTGCAGGACCTCCTGTTCCACAGCGACTGTGTCACGCTGCACTGCAGCCTCAACGAGCACAACCACCACCTCATCAACGACTTCACCATCAAACAGGTGAGGGACGTGGAATGCACGTATGCAAACACACGTAGGTAGTAGTACATAAGCGTAGGTGCACGCACACGCACACACACACACACACACACACACACACACACACACACACACACACACACACACACACACACACACACACACACACCCACATACATGCATGCGTACACAAGCATGCGCATGTGTGTGGGAGCACACAAGACGCACACACACACACAGATACACACACACAGACACACAGACACACAGACACACACACACACACACACACACACACACACACACACACACAGGAATGCACTGTATTCCTGTCAATGGAGTATTTAAATCTGCTTAGTTGGGTCAAAGCTGAGTGAGTGCCCCTCCACTGTTGTTGGCTGCATTGTCTCTATGCGTGTGCTGTGTTGTGTTTGTTTCAGAGTACACTCCTGTTGAACTCAGCAGTTTGTGTGTGTGTACAGGTACAATATGTGTGTATGCATCCTGTGTTAAGCCTGTAAATTCCTGTGTGTTTATGGATGTGTGTGTGTGTGTGTGTGTGTGTGTGTGTGTGTGTGTGTGTGTGGGTGGGTGGGTGCATGTCATGTACTGACCCTGTGTGTCCCTGCTGTAGATGCGACAGGGTGCGTTTCTGGTGAACACGGCCCGAGGGGGTCTGGTGGATGAGAAGGCCCTGGCTCAGGCCCTGAAGGAGGGGAGGATACGAGGGGCGGCCCTGGACGTCCACGAGACCGAGCCC
The DNA here is from genome assembly GCF_951799395.1 of Argentina silus. Taxonomy (NCBI): domain Eukaryota; kingdom Metazoa; phylum Chordata; class Actinopteri; order Argentiniformes; family Argentinidae; genus Argentina; species Argentina silus. The sequence continues at coordinate 13,935,594 of NC_139669.1, forward strand.
TTCAGGTGGTCCCTCTTTAACTCCATCTTGGATACCATATGAAATGAAGTTAGAAATGATCTTGGGAATACTTTGGAGTATAACTGAACATAACATATGGATGTCCTATCCAACCTCATGGGCAATATTTGTTATTTCTTGCACTGTATTTGTTGTAAAGTATCTTCGGTGCTCATAGTACTGCAGACATTTATTCCATAGCATATACTTAGCATTATATCAAGTTATATACAGCCTACTGTATGATCTTATTGGATATCCTATGAAAAGTTACATGAATGAATGCTGAATGCTGTTCTGCTGTTTATCTCTGTGTCAGTTTCAGCCAAGGCCCACTGAAAGACGCTCCTAACCTGATCTGCACCCCCCATGCTGCCTGGTACAGTGAACAGGCCTCTATTGAGATGAGAGAGGAGGCAGCCAGAGAGATCAGACGAGCAATTACAGGTGACATCATACATAAGGCCAATCATACTACCCTGACTCCCAAATCACACCGGTAGACACAAACAGCAAAACAACAACGACCAAGTCACCAATGGCAATCAGTGACTCTTGTTTCCTGCTCTCAGGTCGTATTCCAGACAGTCTAAAGAACTGTGTGAATAAAGAGTTCCTGACCCAGACCACACACTGGGCCAGCATGGACCCGGCTACTATTCACCCGGAGCTGAACGGGGCCTACAGGTAATAACACACACCCTGTCAGTGCTGATACACAGTTGCTATAGAAAAATAAGAGATAGTGTCAATACAAACATAATGTTTCTTTTTGGTTCTTTTAATGGTTCTTTCCCCAGGTACCCTCCTGGCGTTGTGAGTTTGGCCGCTGGAGGGCTTCCACCGCCTGTAGAGGGCATCGTCCCCAGTGCCGTGCCCATGGCACACAGCCTGGCCACGGTGAACCACCCCCCTCACGCCCCCTCGCCCGGCCAAGCTGGCAAGGCAGAGTCCGACAGAGAGCAACACCCCAATGACCAGTTGTAGCCCCGCCCTACATAGCCATCTGTTGTTCAACCTATAGAACTCTGCTGGGGTGCATTCTGTGAGGTGAAACGTTCACAAAACGTTGCAGATAGAAATATAATGCGTAGGGTGAAATGACTCCCAATTCTACGTGACAGACGCTCATTTCTATCGGACACAATACATTTCTATCTGAACGCTCTGTAACGTTGCAGCCCCCTGAACAGGCCCCTGGTGTTCACCCCAAAGAGGAGGAGCGGACAACTTCCCCCAGCTCCTAGACAGACAGATGCCAGGAAACAGACAGACTCACAGACAGAGGTCTATCACAGGTCATCTGGTCCAACAGTAGTGGAGTCAGTTGTATTTTTTGGAAACTGTTTTTATGTGCAGAAAAAAAGAGAATAATATTATTGTGGATTTGAAAAGAAAAAGAAAAGATCCTCAAGCAAATCCTGCTGTTTAGACTGTAGTTTGTCCAAGTAACGTGGGCGAAATATCTGTTTCTGTGTCCTATGGGTTCATTGTAAAAGCAGAGAAGTAGTTGATTATAACATGAATGTAACCTGTTTGTGTACAGTTTTTAGAAATATGAAAAAATATTTGTATTGCAGTCTAAAAGAAAAACAAGGGTGAAATCTAACCAACTGATTTTAAAGACAATAGAATATCTGTTTTATATGTTCCCCAACAAGCCCCAAAAGAGGCAGCTTTTGCACACCTTCTCAGGAAATTTAAGTTTCCCCCGTTCTTTTCTCTTTTTTTTATGCCACAGTGCTTTGTTTTTCTACCTGCTTGCCTTTTTCGTCTATATTAGAAAATACTTTAAAGTTTCCTTTGTTCAGTTTAAGGGGCATGCAATTCCCTAGGCTTCAGCCTCTGTATAAATGTTCAAAATGTGCATTTTGGGAGAGAAGAAGCCCATGTCTCGTGCATACCTGACGTACTGCTTGCCTGTGTCAGTGTGACTTGATTGTAATGTGAGATGCAGCTTTCTACAGTAGCTGCAGGATTAGTAGCAGCAGCCCTCCATTGCCTACATTGGTTCCCTTCTGGTCAAGTAGTAGGCTAGCAATATACAGTATAAATATATATTATAAATATCATTATTTTTGGTTAACCAAAATCCAAAAAGAGATGTTTGTGACTGTTTGCATTTGTATGAATTATTTTAAAAAGAAATAAAAGTCCCAGTTGAAAGGTCAAATATTAGGTCTTTGTCCACGACAGTAGATTTTACAATAGTTATGGGAGGCTTTTCAACCAGGGTGAAAATGTCTGCGTTATCCCACTGACACCACTGGGTGGCACAATAACTGCAAGACTCATGGCTATGATAATAAATATGTACTAAATATCTACACCATTATTTTTCTTAATCCCAAATAAGCCTGTTCATTTTACATAACATTTCATCTCAAGTTTAATTGCAAGAAAAGAAAATTCCTTTAATCCGTTGCATTGGAACATTAGGTCTTGATATATTTTAAGCTAAGTACTGTAGGATGCTCAAAAGAAATTGGATCAATGTCATGTTCTAACATGACTTAAACTGCTCACTTATGAATAACATACTGCACTCTAATGATGGTTGTATATTGTCTAGGACATGGTAACAGTTGTCAGAAGTATCATCTCAATTATAGCCCCCCTTTCTTGGATGATTTAGGGACTAGTCTGGCACGAACAATGGAAAAGGGCTCTCTACTTTTTAGAAACTACAGCCACTGGAACAACCTAGCAAGCAGCTGGAAGTTGTGATTGTTCTCTTGGAGAGATTAAAAGCAGATGGGAGAGGCCTGTTTGTATACCTCTTCTTTCATGTCAACCGTCCAACAACAAACATAGGCCTTCTCTTAAAACCTAAATCAAAATGTGTCATTTATGTTCCTATTTGCTTAGTCATACAGCGCTCATAACATATGGCTGCTGTGTTCAGCGTGTGGTGGGTCCAACTTCACAGATGAGTTGAGCAGTGACAGACATGACTCTTGCCAGGATTTCCAGACTTCCTCTCCTGATCTCGTTCCCTCTCTCAGCAGAGGTGCAGTGGTTTGAGGGGCAACAGTCATAGAAGGAGTATGTTGAAAGGAGAGGGTTGCCTCTATACTATATTACGGATCGTGGGTGAGGTTCCTGAAAACTTCATGTTTCACCCATAGCCTACAATGGAATTAAGATGATCTTTGTGCTACAAAGTTTCTAACAAAGCTTCAAGCTGTCAAACTCACCCCAGCATTAATACAAATAGTTAAAGTATGTTAAGAAGTGCTTAGCCACCGTAGGACAATGTATAGTACATATACAAATCATTTCTATGACCATTCAGGATGAATGATTATCTCCCAGTAACGACTACGATGACATGGATGGCATTCAATTCGTTTTAGTTTTCTAAACAAAGAGCAAGGTCATCAAAGCAGCTGTAAAGTTATTGAACGTAAATCATATTATAACACATAGAACTAAACATGAGGATGATGTTTTCTGAGCAATGAAAGCGCAACATTGAAGTTGCTGAGTTGGTTTGATTTGAGATGCTACATAAAATGCACCTAAAAGCCATAGTCAGCCATGCTGTGCTCAGTTGGAAGGGTACTTTTCTCAGCTCACAATAAAACTTCAGTGCTCCACTTTCAAAAGTGGGGCAGTGGTTTATGCCTAGTTTCAAACCGAATAAATCTGAACAGAAGCAAATTGTCTGCACCCAAACTCCAAAACTCCAAAAACTTGAGGTTGAGCACTTTGATATTTTTCGATATTTCATCCAAAAGACAAGGCTATAACTGTGCAATTCACTCTATAAAACTCAAATGAATAATTTTCTCAGGTCTACTTGATTTTGTAGAACCATATAATATTTGGGACTGTGCAACACTTCAAATCCAGGGTAAAAGGCCATTGTGCAGAGTCTCATGAGATTGGAAGATGTGTGCTCACGTTGGATGGGTGAGGGGAAGACCTCTACTAAAATAGAGGAAGGACATTTTATGTTTGGAGGAAGAACCAAGCCAATTTTGGCAAAGCGTACATCTATATTTTTGTTTTCCTATTCAACGATTTACGGGTCACGTTTTGCGAAACGAGTCTGTCTGAGTGACGCACTTTACGGCCTGGGTTTTGTTGCCCACCTGCGATTTGAACAGGAGCTGTTGTGTGCCATGTGGTTTCCATCAAAGCCTTCTCCCTCTGTGCTCCATTTACAAACTCATCTAGAGAAATGGTTTGGGAGATCCACAGTTAAACACTTCTCTTTTATTGACCATGTTCGCCTTTATTTCATGTGCGTCAAGCCATCACAGTGCTCAAGGTCAGATTGTTTACTCATAATCAAAATACAGACTGCTAGTGACCATGGACTTGTGCTTACATGTGGAAAGTCTTGTTTTAAACACTCTCGTATGACCCATCTCAAAACACAGTCACTTTCAATGCTTTTCCGAAGCAAAACCACCAGTCTTTTCCCCTCAAATCAACCCGCAATTCCAAGAAACATTCTCAACATCTGGGAAGCAGCATTGTTTGAAAAATCAAGAGTGCTTCAAGGAATAACAAAGAATAAATTCTGAGTGGAGGATCCTTTAATCCATCATAAACAGATTGATATCAGAACATTTTCCGACTGTCTGTCCAAGGGTTTCATGCGACTCCCTCTGCACATGACCTCCAGTTCGAAGGAATCACAGTGACTCCCCAGACTCAACTCTCTAGAGGCCTGCAATTGATGGCAATTCATCCCAACATCATGTGCAGCCCTGCAGGCGTAAAGCTCATCAGCAATTAAATAGAAACAATCTGGATATCCTGTGATCCTCTCCCTCGCTCTCTCTAAGGGAAGTTGTCCTTAATCTCTACCGAACATGCCTGTCAAAAGAACATGTTGAAGCTTTCAATTGCCTTTCTGACATCAGACAAGTTTCTTCGTCCATGACTGGGTTCTGTTGAATGTCAAATGGATTGAGGTACTTATTCCATATGACAGATAGATTACATGCCTTTTCGGTAACCCTCGTTTTTATGGGTCCGCCCGGAACTCTGCTGTTCCCCTCTCCCTCCAGTACCACCCTGTCCACTACTATGCTGCAGGGCTTAAATGGTTTCATCATTTACTAATGAACATTAATGATCAACAGAAAGGGAAAATCATGCAATGGCCATATTTTCTCTTTTCCAATGTTCCTTCCCAGTCAGTCAGATCTAACACTTCATATTGATTTCTAATGTGCTGTAATTCCCCCCAAAATGTGGTCATGCTGTAGGGAACACCAGACTCTTCTTTTTTGATAGCGTATATATGGTGCTATGAGTGTGTTGCTATTGTGTTTGTTCCCACCACCAACCCGAGCCTCCACCTGTGTTGGTTCTGCTCAGTCTGTATCTATCTGGGGGTTGATAGATGTATGGGCTCCCTGCCATGACATATACTTGTATGTGTTGTGGTCGTTTATAACTCCCAAAAGAGCTCTCAAAAGAGCGGAGCCATCCAAATACGCCAAGCCTAATCGTATTACCATTTTTATATTCCATAAATGGTTAAACTAAGATGTGAATGTTCCTGACTGAACATAAGATACTGTATTTTTGAACAACAAAATATGCTCTCATTGTGTCTTGAAGAATGAAAACACATCTCTGACTTCAGCACAGTTCAAGCGAAGGTCTCAGAAAGATTACTTGCACCATTTCACATTCAGTTAGTTAATTGTAATTATATTGGATAGACAAGAATAATTTCTTTGGCATTCTTCACAGACAGCTCAGGGAGGACAGTTTAGAATAAAACACTTTCAAATCCTTGCCATGCTTTTAATGATATCCTACATGAGGATTTATTTCAATGTCTTCTGTAGATTGACAGTTGATTGGCTTGGATGGGAGTAGGCACTGAAACTGTCTCTGATCATCTCTCCATCTGCTCCCATAAACCTACAGGCGGTGCTCAGAGAGTGCCAGCGTCTGCACTAACAGACTGAAGACACCGAGAGACATCATTTTCATCTCTTGGACTGTCAAGAAATGTGAAGAATGATCACGATTCTGATCCTTGCTTTCATTAAATATGAACCCGCGAGAAAGAGTGGCAATGCAGTCCATTGAGGGTGTCACGTTGTAAGCGCTCCCACCTATCAAAACAAAATGAACTAAGTTCCCCCTTTTAGAGTTACCCTCTAAAAACAGGGAATGCTTCAGAGGCCCTTGGAGGGACCCAGTTTTGGGTTTTGAGCCACAGTAAAATGGTGGATGACCTTTCTTGCTCGGCAGGCAAATAAAATCTCAAACAGGGCTGATATAATTTGACACAGAAATAGGAAAAGCAGGAGGACACATGAAACCAGCATGGCAAGGGTAGAAGAGAAGGAGAAGGGAAAGGAAAGCAGAATAAAGCCCCTCAAAAAGCCATACAGTTCGTCAGAGAGCACCACACTAAAGCTGGGTGGGTAACTAGAGATCAACACTTTCAGCCATGGCAACTAGGTGACTTTTCTCCTCAAGCCAACCTTATTTGTGAGGCTGTTTTAGATTTTAACATCCTGGAAAATACTGCTCAGCATATTTGGCAAAGACAACTGACCATACAAAGGTCAGTTAGGAACAGTTCAATCCTTCTTTTCCTAATTTAAAGATACTACAACTAGTACAGTAATGTTTTTGGCAACCTGATGAACACAATGACATTTGGAGTTCCCTACCTTTGTCACCTGGACCCCCAACAATTTCACACCTTGTTGTATTTTATATATTTGTACAGTATATTGGAAAACATCTGTCACTGTTTTGGATATCCTAGTATTGTTTTGAGAGGTCACAGCAGGCTGCTGGAGGGCCAATCAGGTTTATGCTGGCATGGGTCTGTAAGTCATTGGCTCTCTAATATTCTGCCATATCTTTAATGTCATACATGACTACGCCCAATCAGGGCAGTGATTCTATAAAAACTAAAACTCACATTAATCAGGCGCTATGTGATTTACTGTGCAATGAATGGCTCCCATTATATGCCAAGTGGGATTCAACTAAGATGCAGAGCCAAGTGAAGAGCACTCTATCCAAAAGTTATATAATTTCCCCCTCCGCATCTCCAAACTATTAGAAACTCATCTGTGTGGACATCCACATGTTCCTAATGTCAAAAGACATTTCGTTTTTGAGGACTTTTCTTTCTAGGACCTGACAAGCTGGCAATATTGACTTAGCTCTGTTAGTGAGAGCAGAGATGTTGAGGAGATAAGGCACACCCTTGATTTGGCTTTGAGAGAGACAGGGAAGATGGTGCCAGTCCCACATGGGGATTACATTTCTGACCAATTACCATGCAGTAATAGATAATCGTTACGGATCTCGTTGCTATGACAATGTTTTTTAAAACTAGCCTTGCTGTTCGCTTGAGTAAGCAGTGGGAGCAAAGTATTCCATGTTGACATGGCTCTACATTACTGTACTCCACAAGTTTTTGCTTTGGATACTGCAAATAAACCCATAGTTTGTCTGGTGTCTTTTGGGGTATGCATGTCTCTCTGAAGACAGTCTCATTCAAATTTCAGTTAAACTACAGTCAAATTTCACAAATGTACCTAGATACTCATGATCCAAAATAGGTTGTATATTGTGAATATACCACGGCTGTCAACCAATCAGATTGTGTTATAACAAGAAACCATTTTATAATGTGTCTCACCTCGTGCCCTTTCTCCATGTCCTACGCCTACACGATAATACCAATCTTATGTCTATATGGCTCTACAGTGCTTGAGGTCTGTCCCAGGCCATCTGGGCAATGCCTGTCAGTTAAACACACTGGAAAACCCTCAGTTGGATTTACTATTCTCAACTCCTAAGGAAATGGAATTTGCACTTTCACTAAATGAAATTGGACCACATTGTTACACTGCCAAAAGACCATATATCAAAATAAGGTTTTAGGGCGAAGTTCCCTGTAAAAAAGGCTACCATGCTGGAAAACAAATCTCTCTGTTTTGTTGGGAGAGGCCCACTAAATCATGTCCTTTATACCTCCGGCCGGGGTCAGACGGCCCCCGCGGTGGAAGTGGAGGATGATGGGAAAACCAGAGGGCTCTCACTTTGCGGGTCAATAGCTACAGTAAACTCCTGTGTTGGGAAACACAGAGCCTGAGAGAGCAAAGGGGATGGGTGGGCATTTCCAGAGACAAGTGGTAGAGGAGATTAAGATATACAGAGATAGAAAGAGAATGGTACTCCGATATACACAGACCAACGTGATAGAAATTACAGTAGTAATGTGATAATATTATGTAGGCTAGTCAGTGCCAGTGCAATCAATCAAAAGCTTAAAATAATATTTCACATTGGCTCATCAAGTCATCCCTACAGAAAAAGCAGCATCATCATCATCTGGGTTTTTCTGAATTTCTGTCAGTTCTCAAGTTCAAAGAGGCAATGAGAAAGGCAAAACAAAGAAGTGGAAATGCATTTGAGGCTGCACACTGAAACCTTTCCAACAACAACATTCTAAACACACAACAGTCAAGGTTTATTTCAACACTTCCCCAACATCTTTACATAGACTGAAAAGAAGTTGAACAAGACGGAAGAGAAAAATAGTTTACACAGAAGTCTTATTACGTATGTTGTATAGGACTTTTACAACTTTGGCAGAGGTTTCAGATAAAAGGGGCCAGCATGTCAGGCCACCTGCTGCTGGTCTGCTGCTTCTATCACTGCTGAGATGTGGTGGACAGTTGAGAGTTTGATGGAAGTGACATAGCAAGGAAATTATATTCGGAAATTGGAGGTGATTATCGCTTAACGAGCCCTAAGGGCAATGTTTGGTGCTGTTTGGAGGAGGAAACTAGATGTTAAAAGGTGTAAATGTTTTGCCCAGGTGTGGATGGTGTTTGGTTGTGGAGTCACCTTTGTGGTTTCCCAAACACTAACAGCCAAAGGGCATGACATTGCTAGAAAATGAGGTCAATGTCAATAGCAAATTTGTGTGTTGTCCTGTGTAGGTGGAGATTTGGCAATCCTGGCCATTCTTGACCTAGATTTAACCAGACATTGTTTCCTCCGGTATTTACAATTTCCTGCACGACAACCGTTGCAAAAACAGAGATATCTCAACACAACACTTGAAGCTGACCATTAAGCCTGTATTATTTCAGACAATGCCATCGTCACAATGTCACAATGACATATCAACATAGTCAACATATTAATAAAAACTTTAAGCTGACAATTATGCCTGCATTATTTTAAACAATGACATAATCATAATGTCACAATGGCATATCAAAAATGAACATATTAATGAACTCTAACCTATCTCAAATTTGTATGAAATGGAAGTGATAGCTTGCAAGATTCTACAACACAGGCAAACCACACTTCTGACTGAAAGCCTTGTTTTGTTCTGGAGCTTTATCAACAGAATCTCACAGAAAAAGCCTTCTCTGAATTAAAGAGCAGGGCGAGTGGGTGGATGGTGGGGGGTGGATGGTGGAGGCAGCAGCCGTGGAGGTGAACCAGGAGCATGTGGAAGCAATTACAACAGAGAGAGCTACAGCATGAGGTTGCTGTGCCCTGGCTGCCTCCCTCCCCATTGCTAAGAAGTAGGCCAAGCCACTACACCCCCCGAACCCACTGACTAACAAGCCAAGAGGCTCTGCCTGCACAGGCGTGGTCTCATACCCTTCCCTCCCTGCTCCCACTGTAGGATAGACCTGTAAAAAAAACACAAAAAAAACAGCATCCTCTGTTTCCAACTATGATCTATTAAAGTCACACCATGGGAGGACTGGGAGGGGGAGCACTAATGTAGCGCATGCTGTATGCATCAGTGGTGCTGGGAGGGGTCAGGGGGTAATTGATATTGTTTGACTGTGAGGGGGGGACCCTCTGGAAGGCTTAAATAGCTGAGGGAAGCGTTCAGATCTCGCAGTCACTTCTCAAGACAGCCCAGGCACAGGTGGTCTTCTCCACTCCTCTCCTCCACTTCACTCCAACAGAACATCATCTATCTGCAAACTCAGTGAGTACTGTATAATCACTCTTCTGACTTGCACTGGGAATGCTGTTCAAGTTGACGTTTATGTAGTGGGGAGCTGACAAGCATGCATGAAATATCTATAGAATGTGTGGAGGCAGAGAACTATAATTTTAATAATTTGTCACTCATCTGCATGTTGTCAGCAACTGCTCTATCAATGCATTAAAAATGTGCAATCACTCAGAGATATATTGATGCCTCTTGTTAAATTGCACGACTTTCATTGTCAGCATAAGAGTCATTTAATTCCCACTAAACCATATTAGATATGCAGGAATTCTATGCAGATACATTCCTCAATGCATGCAAGTGCAGTCAATATTCTGTTGAACACATTTTAATAAATACAGTGGACTTTGCATTAACAACGTGTGAAACCCCTTGGATGTAGCATTTACCTTAATAGAAGTAGATGTTTTGCTTCAGTAAACAACTAAGAACTATCTCACAGTAATAAAGACATCTGGGTTAGTCTACATCTGATTTGACCATATTCGATTTTGCATTTCGCTGTCTCTCACTGATGAATTGGGTTTATGTGAGGTGGAGTGAAACACCAGAAAATGTTTTAGGGGTAAAAATTCTTTCCTCCTGAGTCATTTGGCCCACTTAGTTAACCAATACGGAGAGTGTGGTTGCTTGCACAGTCATGCGACAAAGGAATCTAAAATGCTCTCCATTCCTTCCCTTGCTTCTCTAGCCCCAGTACCAAGCATGGAATCCACAATGAACGTCTGTCATAGCAGTGTGATCCACTGGCTAGCTACCCTGACCCTGTCCCTCACCCTGACCTTACTGGGGAGTGTCCACCCAATGCCTGTGACCGTGGAAACAGTGTGCACTGTGGACTCGACTGCCAAGTACAGCCTGGCGTTTACGGGCAAGTGGAGCCAGACTGCCTTCCCCAAGCAGTACCCCATCTACCGACCCCCCGCCCAGTGGTCCCCTCTCATTGGTAAGTAATAGAACACTCTGAATGGCTTCTGTCCTACAGGAGAACCCTCAATCAATGAATAAAACATGGTATGAGAATAGACATGTCTAGCATATTTATGGTAAATTTGCATTTGATATGTCTTTAAGATTAGGAGATTAGATACATATCAATCAATCTGATGTTTGATTCCTCTGCCAGGGGTGACCCACAGCTCCGACTATCATATCTGGCAAAGGAACTTGTTCGCCAGCAACGGGGTGAGAGAGTTTTCTGAGAAAGGCGAGGCCTGGACTCTGATGAAGGAAGTGGAGGCAGCCGGGGAACGCATCCAGAGCGTCTACGGGCTGTTCTCCGCTCCAGCAGTGCTCGGTGGAACGGGCCAGATGACCTCAGAGTTTGAGGTCTTTGCAAGGCACTCTTATGTAAGTTCCTCGACATTCAAAAGACAGGTATCTATAAAGGTGCATCTGTTCAGGAGAAACACCTTTTAAATAAAACATTTTAAAAAGCACTTTGAATTGAGACCATGCAAAAAATGCTTATGTGCGCATTCTATACAGGGGGTTTACAATACTTTCACAAAATGTTTTAGACCACTGGGCCCACTTCTAATTTCAACGGTATTTGTGAGAGTCCCAGTAGGTATACTATAAGAGTTTACTTTGTAGGTGCCAAGTCGGATCTATTGTATATGTCCCAAAGCCAAGTCTCTACATCACATCCAAATTCTGCATTGAGGTCCGGCTACATTTTCTAGTTATGACCCTCCAGGTAGCCAATAAAAGATGCAAGTCAATAAATAGTCTGCAACTATGTCAAAAAACAACAACATCTTGTTGTTGTTGGAACTCGGTAGTGAAGGAAAGCTCTGCAAAGTGCAGCTTGAGATTGCTGTTTTGACTGTGGGTGTCCACATTTCTGGTATACTATTTGACTGACTCTTACAAATGGCCACATAATGTAAACCATCCGGAACATCCCTCTCTATTTCTCCAGCTGTCCTTCATTGTGCGGATAGTCCCCAGTCCTGACTGGTTTGTGGGAGTGGATAGCCTGAACTTGTGTGAGGGGGACCAGTGGAAGGAAAACATTACATTGGACCTGCACCCCTACGATGCAGGCACAGACAGTGGCTTCACCTTCTCCTCCCCAAACTTTGAGACCATTCCTCAGGACAAAGTGACACAGGTACTGTAACCCCTTCAAAGCTTCATCCCCATTATGGTGGTACCGACCATAACACAATATTTGTACCGGTCAAACAAAGGCAATGTTGATGACTGACTAGATCTTTTCCTTTCCAGATTACGTCATCTTCTCCAAGCCACCCTGCCAACTCTTTCTACTACCCCAGGCTGAAGCACCTGCCCCCCATCGCCAAGGTCACCCTCACCAAGATCAAGAGCAACCAGATCAGCAGCATACCCATGGAGCCCACCCAGTCCAACCAGATCCCCACCGGCAATGAAATAGAAGACTCCCTTATAAGTAATCCTCGGAAATACTGTTCCATATCCCATATCCAACACAATGCTGTGAACATACTTAACTAACTTCAGTTGAAACCTATAGTCCACCTCAAAACACCTATCTGATAAAAGACCAAAAAAATCTAGATCGACGGGTTAAACATATTTAACATTATCCAATGTGGTACCAATAGAAAGCGAGGAGAATGCAAGAAAACAGTGCAGGCCATCTGGCATTTGAACTGAGAAAAAGAAAGGAAGAAAAAACGCCTTGTGGTAATCAAATCCATTGTGCACCAACCCTGAGTTTGAGTCAGCGAGAGTTGCTCCTCTGTACTCATGGCAACCTGGCAACAAACAAAATAATTGGGGCCAAAGGCATCGGAGGTTTCCTGCCACTCAGCACTCAGGGTGTGTTTGTAATGGAAGGAGGATTTCAAGTACAGCCATGCTTTTATTTCCATGTTCCATCCTTCTGCTTTTCTAATTCTTTAAAAAACTCAATCTGTGATAGATATCAACATTTTACAAGCTCATAACGGGGAAGGCGGAGGCTTGGAACCCTTGCAGGATAAAAAAAAAAGCATACAAGTGGAGTTTTTAAATTTCATTTGGCTATTCAATAAATGTCTTTCCAGAATTAAACTGTAATATGGTAACCCTTTCCAGGAATGTGCCTTTACATTTTACATAATGTACCTTGGCATGAGAATACATAAGCTGACTATTTAATGTAAAACCTTGTAAATTAAATATAACAACTAGGCTACATTCTACATAGCACTTGAATTCTTCTATAAATCAATTTCGACCAGTTTTCTATTTGAACATGTGAACACACTTTCTGAGAAGGTTTAATACCAACCAATAAATCAAGCCTATCACTATGCACAAGCCATTATTGGGTGGCTTTACAAGTTCTTCACAGTGTGTGGCATGTTACAACTCCAGCAGACCACCCCACATTGAGAGACCAGAGCCTGGTTGGAGGGAGGCTTAATAAAAAAAGCTCCAAAATGTTTGTCAGATGTTTTCAGTGCTCTAAAAGTGGTTTGATATAAGTGAGTCCACACCATCGGTTGTGTAGATCCAGCTTTGCCTCAAGCCTAAAAGAAAGAAATCGACACATACTGTATCTACAGAACAGACAGCATGGGACATGGACTTACAGTATCTCAACTTCTGACTACCTTTGTGGTCTGAAAATATTTGACAAACTTTGTGAACTATCCCTTTAAAGGTGTCTCAATGGACATTGCTAACAGAATGCTTTGTTATTTCTTCCCTTTTAGATACCCCTCTGGACTGTGAGATGTCAGTGTGGTCCCCCTGGGGCCTGTGCAATGGCAAGTGCGGGGATTCAGGGGTAAAGCACAGGACTCGCTACATCCACATTCATCCAGCCAACAACGGTGCAGCCTGCCCCCCACTGGAAGAGGACAGGAAATGCAGCCCTGACAACTGCTTATGACTAGACGGGCGGGGCCGGAGACAAGGCCGTGTGAGGGGACGCCCCTCAATTTCTTTGAGGAAGCCCGAAGTATAAAGATGGACCCTTTTCTCTGGGCCTCCAATTCACTGGGCTATTTGATAAATAGCTCACAGGCGATTCTTCATAATGCCAAAGAGGCAAGGTTGTCTTAAAATGTTGTGCATAGAGGTGTTCCCTGTTCATCAATGGGTTATCTGGGTTAGCCACTAGACTAACTGACCACTGAGAATAATCAATTATTATGGATGCAAAGGCAGTCTAGCCCAAGCACTCTTAAAACCTGAGAACAAGGAAATCATGGTGGTCCAAATCAAATTGCAATAGATTGGAGATCACGATTGTATTATAAGATGCAGTTAAATTACAAGTACTGTCCTACATATGTAGTGTTCTAAATGTAAAGTGTTTACAGATAGCGCATTGTTGTCCTTGATGATCTCTTCAGAGACAAATAGTATATTTATTTACAGGATTCTGACCTGTACTGTACAGTATAAAGTGGGAAAAATCTCATAGTCTTTCATGCTATTGATGTATTGGCAAAGTCAGAGAGAAATTTCTGAAGAAAATGTACATCCTTGTAAAAAAAAAAGTGCCCAAATCGTATAGATTTTTGTAGGTTTTGTCTGTATGTTCTTTGTGTGTTCAATAAACTGTAAACATGTAAACTATTGCAATTTATTTTCTTCACGTTCATGTATCCAAGTAAGATAACTTGTCTGTGTTTGTGGATTAGAGGGAGGATTACACAAGAATGTATTACAGTAAACCTTACCTATACTGATACAGTATGTCAGTACATTTCATACAGTCAACACAACATTTTTCAAAAGCATAAAAACAGCCCATGAAATAAAGATCTCAAAGCAGTCTACCTGTCAAGACAGTGTAAGCTAAGACATACCCATTTAGCCGGCTCATTGATGAAGCCTAGTTTTCAACCTGTTGAAAACCCCAAAGATTTAATTTGTCATACCTGACATGTCGGCTTAATATCACGCCACATCCCATGATGTCTCACTAAGCAAAATCTTACTAAGCTAAATTCCTTCAAAACCACAGAAAACTCAAAGGCAACAGAAAAAACATACAAAGTACAAAGACTGCATCTAGGCATAAGTGGATTCTGCTTTGTACATTTCCTGGTTGCTTCTCAAGTGTTGGTCTCATTTTAAACCAATGACAACTGAAGGAAAATTACTGGGAAAAGTAGCAGTAAAAAGAGAACAGGTCCTTGGCTTTGAGTCTTTGCAGATGCTGTGAGAGTGGAGTTTCATTGTGGTACAGTGTGCTTAATAAGTGAACTATTACAGCGTCTTTATCACTTTGGCTTTCCCTAAACCTCAGACTTATCAGTTTTTCTGTTGACCACTCACATGTGCAATGTGGAACGTCACTGAAACAGCAGCTGTAAGCTTCTCACACCAGAATCATCGCCAGCCCACTAGCAACACAGAAGAACTACAGCTTACTCATTATAGTTTTCAATATCTTGTCGATCAAAATGAGTATCAGGCACACCGGAATGTTGATCCAGTGCTACCTGGCATTGACAGCTGCCATGTACTTTAAACTGGGGGAAGTGGAGCAGAAGTGCATCATTGAGGAGATTCCAGTGGACACCTTGGTCACAGGTTAGTCTCACGAGTGGTTGTAGAGAGAGAAAGGCACTACGCCAGGGGAGGCTGGTGGAGGCAGAAATCAGAGGACGGGCTCATTGTAATGCATGGAATGGAATGAGGAATAGTTTCAAACACGTGTTTGATACCATTTCTCATTCCATTCCATGCATTACAATGAGCCCGTCCTCTGACTTCTACCTCCACCAGCCTCCCCTTCACTATGCCATATGGATGGCAAATAGGACAGAGTAGTAAGAAGTAAAGAGGAAGTAAAAAAGAAGTAAGAGAAGAGTAACAAGAGCTGAGTTCTAAGAATTAGAATTTTCTCTGAATTTCTAAACTGGAAGAGGTTCACGTTTCAACAACTAGGCCATCCATTTGCAATAGAACATGGCTCATATAGTGCATTGAAACATAATAAAACATTTAATCTAAATCCATACAATGATCATACACCAACTACTCAGTCTCAAAGTATTGGCTTATAGGCTACTGCTTGTGTTTTGTATTTTTCTCAGGTTATTTCCGATTAGAGCGTTGGGATAAGGACAAGCAAACAAACTCCCCTCATCTTGGCCTCACGGTGACTGTGCGAGACCCAGATCACGAGGTAATGCTTCTAGGGATAGTTAACGCCCAGCACACTCCCTAAACACAAACATGTGTTTGCTTTTTCAGATTTTATCAAACCATTTCTGATTCACAGAGAGAAACTTTCATTTTTGGTTCCAGATATTGATGTCAAAAAGATATGGCAGAAAGGGAAAATTCACTTTCACATCCCATGCATCTGGACAACATTTCTTGTGTATGCAGTCCAATTCTACAAAGTTTTCAGTTTTCGCCTCTGAAAAGCTGGTGAGTTCAGCCTCCTCTGATACTCTGAATGAACTGTGGACTGTCTTGCTGGACAACTTGAAAAATTCTGATATATTCTAATATCTCAAAACACAGAGGCTTCATTTAGATGTTCAGATGGGAGAACACGCCATTGACCCCACTGCTGCTAAGGCCAAAAACACTGTCGAAATTATGCAGTACAGTCTGGAGCACATGGTGGACCAGATCCACTACATCGGCAAGCAGCAAGACTTCCAGAGGGTAAACCTTCAGTTCACAATCACACAAATTATCATGAACAAGTTGGCTGTTGGCTGAATGTCCAGGGCCGTTTGGTTGTCCCAGTCCGCCCCTGCACGCAAGCATTGGCCTTAAGGTCCCAGGTCATAAACTCCACATCCTGTTCAACCAAGAACTTATGACTTAACTATCCATTACCACCTTTCATTCACAGGAACGCGAGGAGACCTTCCGCCTGATGAGCGAAAAGACCAATGGGAATGTTCTGTGGTGGGCTATTGTGCAGACTTCCATTCTACTATTAGTTGGATTTTGGCAAGTTAAAAGGCTGAAAGACTTCCTTATTGCGAAGAAGCTGGTATGATAAGCTTGGCTAAGGGAAGGACTAATCAAATGTCAAAATGTATTGAATGTTCAATACAAAGTGGTCCAACGTGGAGATCTAAAATCAACTCAACAACATTCAAACCATGAGCGACCTTCAGTCTATATGTTGATAACATGTATGAATCAATAAACTTAAATAGAAAACGTTTGTTTCTATTAATTCCACACAACTTCCCAGGATATAGTAATGAATTTCACATTAAATATTAGGCATTTAAAAATGTTTACATTGTGTTGTCTTTTAGCTAACCTCTGAAAACAACAACTTCTGAATCTTGACGATGTCATGACGTGGCTACTGTTACTAACTTTGATCGCACGCACACCAAAGAGACAAAATCAAAACAGACAATGATTGTGATTTCAAATCATTAGCTAGCTGACAAGCTAAGGAACAGTGGCAAGTAAATTTGATCATTTAATTAGTTGATGAAATAAACAACAAGCAGTCCTTATGTGCTCGCATAAAGTAGCTAGCAATAACTGTGATTGTGAACTCTCAGATAAGATCTGTTATTTGTTAGTGAACAGATTGGAAGCTATTGTAGCTAACGTTAGCTTGCTAGCTGCTAACATTGACATGGAAAAGCTAACTTCGTTAGCTAGCTATTAATTGCTCAGAAGTTTTATGAGTGGCACCAAAAATGTTTTACAATTAATAAGCAAGCAACGCATAAGGGCCTTTGATGTGTAGTTCACCAACATTATCTTTTAGCAACAGAAAATGCCTTACTGGATCTCCTGCAACTCCTGCTTCCATCCTCCTGGTGGTGACCACAAATTAGCAGTTACAACCTGTGGCCATGTAATCTGCAATGTGTGCTTTCAGAAAGGTGACTCGTTTTCTCTCTCTTCTGCGTCAATGCACCGTGTTATATATTGAGAATTGAATCAAGTTCAACATTTAAATGTTTTAAAGGAACTCAGAATATTCAGATATAAAGATGCATCTTGCACCTACTCAGAATATTCAGACATAAAGCTTTATTTTGCACCTAGGCCGACAACACACAGGCTAAACATGAGGGGACAGGGACCTCTGCTGGTCTTGAGTGATGTTACAGAAAGACACAGACCATAATCATTACACAAATTCTTCCATGCAGTTTTCCAGTTCTTATATATTAGTGTTGATTGTGATTAATTTAATAGCTTAGACAGGCATTAGGCATTTTACATATTAACTTTCCTTTCAGGCAAGCAAGGTGAATGCATTATATGTAAAGCAAAATGCCAAGTGACCCCTCTCTCAGACAAAGTAAGCAGCAATATCTTAGGCATATAGATCATCTGATAAAGCCACAGTGTCTTTTAGTCTTAGCTGGTGTGAAAACTTGTATCTTTATTTTCACAGAGTAGCACTGAGGTAAAGGCCCTCTTCTCTGACATCAACTCTGTCGTGACTAAACACTTCACAGAGATTAGCAAGGTAATACTGATGCATACTATATGCCATGGCACACAAATGTTCGATTGAAAATTGATCGTTTTTGAAAGGTTAATGTAGGACCTAATTAGGGGTATGAGTGTACTCAATGTAGCACAACCTGACGTTTGTAAAGATGTAAATTCAATCGTCCTTTTAGGTGTTACTATTCCAGGCAAGGCACCAAAAGAGATTATTGGCACATTACCAGCAAAGGGTAAGGGAGACATTTAGCTAATGCTGTGATAATTGTATTAGACTATCTCTTGTGGTTATATACACATTGTCCATTGTCCAATCAGTGTACATTATATTTCAACCTGTTTAGAATGAGAAATTAGAAGAAGTCTTGCTCAAGATGAAGCAAGAAATGCAACAGATGTCCAAGTAAGAATGCAAATAACTAGAAATCACATCCACCAATCAAATCTACTGCAATTTTAAAAACTATTTTTAAACTAATTTTTTTTATATTTGACAGAAAACTTACAGAGCAGAACGCCTATATAGCCAAATTGGAGAGCACTCTTCAGCATCAAAGGTAGTGTTGTAGAAGTAGGAGATGTTTTTAAGAGCATTTACGTAAATGATGTGACATTACACTCAACTGAATGCTAAATGTGATGTCTGGTGTTACTGCTTGCCTCTCACCAGGTGTCACTCTTGGCAGCCTTGTCTCTTCCAAATGAGAACTTAGAGGGGAAGATTAGTTCATAAGCTGTGAACAGCATCTAACTGTATTCAAACAGGTTTTTGGGCATTTATGTTATGTGATTAATACGTTTTATCATGTTCTCCTCTGTCTGTTCAGTGCAAAAGCAACAACAACGTCTCAGTTGAACCATAGCTCTCACACCCCCTGTGCGCCAAAGTCAGGTAAAGACAGAATTAGCCTGCTTGACTATAATTGTGTAGCTATAACCTTGTTACAGAACATAAAGTGACCTATATTATAATTTTAGGGGTTGCATCAGAGTTTACACATTTTTCTTGTCCCTTGCCATAGTGTTGCAAATACCATATTCCTCCTCCATGTCTCTCTCTCGACACTCATCAACTTCCAGTCTGTGAGTATTTAGGCTAACCCTCATCTTAGCAAGACATGACATGTGAAATACTTACAGCCTTTGCAATACAGATGTGTAAGTGCAAACCATTTTGACATTGACTTTGCCTTGACGTCTTCATTGGCAAGGATTCACTTTTTCAGTGTTATTAAGCTTTATTAGCTAAATAAACACATTAATTTGAATCAGGCCTAGATTCCTTTCATGTAGTTGCAAGTGGAATGTGCTGTACTGTATGTCTATGAACAAACTACTGTCTTGTGCTTGCTGGAATGTTTTGAAATTCATTAAAATAAAAAATGTTTAAAATGAAATAGAATGACATGGCGTGCTGGGTTTTGTAGGGTCAGTGTAGTCAGTCAGTCTGCTCTAGTCTAGTTGATGGAGCTTGTCTGCTCGTTGGGCCTCTCGGTGGGGCCCTTTGCTCCAGACCTCTATCACAACACTGCTGAGCTGCAGGGGAGAAAGGGGATCCCACAATGTAAATGGACTATATCCTGAGTTCACTCACCCTGGCTCACATTAGCTTTAGCTGCTGTTTGGCTTCGCCCCGCAGCAATGCAAGAGTCTCACCTGAATAAGCTGAGCAGGCTTGTGAACATTACGCACGAATGAGCATTTTCGGTAATCTTTCCTCCCTGTTTCTGTCCCAATCCAATGTGACATGCGATGTTGTCATGTGATTTCCCCCTCAGGGTTGAAAACATGGAAGTGGACGGCAGGGGTGTGTTCAGGAAAGTATGTGAACCTTTTCAAAGTGGTTTGCCTAAAATGTCCTAATTAAAGGTTTGCCTTGTTTAAAACTTAGTTTGAAAATAAAATAAATTTGGTTCTGTCACTGAAAAAATAGACCATTTATAACATGTCAACATCTAGGTTGCTAACTACACTACTGTACTATTTTTACATATACACTATTTTTACCCCCTGCTCCAAAGGATTAGAGGATTTGGGATACATGTGTACAAATTGAGTTGTCTCTTTTCCCCAAACAGCCTGAGATCTGTGGAAATATCCCAAGGCTGTCCTTAATCAGCCCTCCCCAGGCCGGCAGGATGGGTAGGTGTGCTAGCAGTCTGCTACAGTGCTCACAGATACAGTACATGCAGACATTTCCCCTCTGGTTACATAATAGCAGACTACATTAATTGCTTCAACTTCTTTTGGATCTGATTCTTATTTGAGGCTGTTTGCAGGTTACTAGGTTACTTCTGTCAGTATAATGGAAGTGCTAGCCAAGCCTATTTGTGGATTTATGGGATGCTATTTTTGGATCCCAAAATTTGACTTAGTGAGTATAATTGGATGCTATACTTCGAGGCTGTTGCGGTAGTTGTGGTGTGTGAATTGTAAACATTGTTGCTTCAGGTACCGTCCCCCATCGCTCAACCAACCAGAATGCCCTGGTTAACCACTCAGCTCGCTCAGCCACGGTCAGGTAACGCTGCTATTTTGAAAAGATCATTATTACAAGTTAACGTAGACACACATTGATGTAAGAAATGAAAGTCACACTTACGTTACAGTGTGTTCATATTACTGTGTAGTTGGAAGTACAGTGTAACAACTGTCGTAAATACTAATTGTTACACTGAACTTTAACTTTATATTTACATATATGCTCACACTGCATTTATATTTTTTTGGGCTCAGATCTGAATTAGGGAGGTTATTGCTGTAAGTACAGTGTAGCAATAACTTATTACCATACTTGTTACGTTGCACTTCTGAGAGTAATTACACAGTAACACAGTAATAGTTCCGAGTGTTACCAAAGGGAACTCCAACGCTGAAATGATGCTCTCTTTCCTCCCAGTCGTTTCCAGGAGCTCCAGGTGACCCCTAACCAGCCCTACCGTAGGGACTCAGGGTGGGAGACACCTGTGTTCAAATCCCCGTCAGCCTACAGATACTCCTCCCTGACCTCTCTGGCCATGTCCTCTCTGGGGGTCTCCTGTCCTCCTCCATAACACATCACACTAGGCCCTACGTTGATACAACACAAGGACACCTGTACTGTACATCCTGCCTGTGATCCACTTCAATGACCCCACTACACAGACTGGTCAAATGACTTGATGGTGGATGAACCTACCACTGTGGAAAGCTGTGTAGTAGACAGTGTTGGAGCGAGATTTAACCCACTACACTGGTTAACCCACATAGAAATGGAATTCTAATTCTATGGTTAACCCCACTATAGCCGAGTTTGGCAGCTGTTCCCACATGAGAACAGTCATATTGTCATTGTAATGGATTACATAACCTATTGTACATTTACATTGTTTTGTTTGAGTTTGTCACTGTAAAGAATAAACTTGTTAACAAACATTTGAAATGATCCAGGTTTATGCATATAATACAGTATGTTATCCAATGGATAATGCTCAAACTATGAACTGTATAAATGTATATTGTGAGAATATTTTGTATGAGGATTTTAAAGGTTCTTTAAGCATTCCTCTTCCACTCAGGTCAGTACAGGGACAAGTTAGTGACTTCATTGCTTCATTATTTTTTGTAAGTAGTTATTATTATTTAAGGTTTTTAATGATCATTCAAATGGACAGTTTAAGATGGACTGACTAACATATTTTATATGAACTTATATGTACAGCTCTACTCTACCTAAAGTCGTCATTAATCATTAACAAATCGCTGATTGGCACGCTTAGAGGCTTTGCACAGTTATTCATTGGCACCTCAGTTAGTTGGCACATGTTAAACCGGCCCTAGCATGACTCAAACAGGGCCTACTCTTTCTCTGGAGAACCTGTCCCTCCTAGGCATTCTCAAGGTCAATTAATCACAAAGGTCTTAAGAGGTGCATGGAACGTAACTGTGTTATTTCTTCAAATGGGGTTGTCTAACATGGCAGATATGACACATTAGAACAACCTTCTAGGCCTCTTGATTGCTTCGAGCCCCAAGGGCAGGAAATGAATTTCTTTTTTTTTTTTTTTTACAAGCACAAGGCTTTGGCTGTCACAATTGTTTTTAGAATTTAAGGACTTAAAGGGGGAGAGCTCATGTTCCCATGCAACCGTGGATTTTCAGGAAGAGTGTCAGCAATAATTTTAAAAGACCTCCGATAACCTATAGTTACTACATCTTCAATCAGATACCCACCACACCTCAGAGTATGGATAGAGTAAACCTTAAAAGTACAATATGATTATTTCCAGTATATGGCCCTGCCCATAAACAACCCCTAGCCCCCTTACCCAAGACACTTGAATAGATATGAAAGGATGACAAAGATACAAGCAAGATGTTATTATCTCGGCCTAGGTGGAATTTACATACTGTAGGCTTGGTGGAATTTTTCACCACCTAATACTTGTCCAATACGTTCAGATCTATTCAAGGGTCTATGGAGTAGGGTCTTGGGGTTACAGTATATCTAGACAGGGCCAAATTTAAGGCTTTTACCAGACTTTTGAATATGTGTAATGATGACACCCTTAAGACAGTCAGACACTGTCAAACTGGCCATAGAAGGAGATAAGTGACGTTGTGGGTGGAGGTGCTGGAAATGAAGCATGTACAGGAAGCAACAGAAGAACATGGGTCTGGCAGAGTCAAGTCTCCTGAGGGCGGATGAACCAAAATCAACCCCCCTTCATTTGTCTCATTATATGAGATATAAAACAATTTGTTCTGCCAATGCACATAACTAATGCACAGGTCTTGGCGGAACTACAACCTATCCTTCAAATTGGATTCAGAGAAATATGATTATGTAACTCAAAATTATTTTCCCTGTGATAATTTATTCCCCAGGTGTGTAAAACTGAATGAAAACTGCCTGGGTATGTCGTTATCCTGGTTCAAACAGAAGTAGAGAAGAGATATAACTATTGCAGTGTAGTAGAATAAATCTGCAGCTTTTATCATCATCATGGATAGGACGAATCCATCTGCCCTGCTGCACTTCTCTGCTGATAAGGTTGTTGGTAAACTAATATAAGCATAGAACACCAGGGGAGGCTGGTGGAGGTCAAAATCGAAGAACGGCTCATTGTTATGCATGGAATGGAATGAGGAATGGTATCAAATGCGTGTGTAGTACACCCCCGTAATACACACATGAAACTTTTTTTGATTTGAGTTTATCGGGGTCGCAAAAGGCCAAGAAATCGCAAAAGGCAAAGCAATCAAGGGATCCTACCCATTTTGGACAGGTGAGCCATGCTCTATTATTTGACTACGACCTCAGATCAGGCAAGACAACCAACTGAATATATAATATATAATATAATATATATACAACAATACAATTGACTAGAAGACAACCAACTGAATTTACTATAAGCGTAAACTTACTAAATGGAGGGAAAGAAGTTAACCAGAATTGTGTCAGTAGTAAGAGAGTAGTAATCTTACCAGAGAGGAGAGCATGTACTGTGAGTGCACCAGAGCCACAAACAACGACACTGTGCAGCGACCACACACACACACACACACACACACACACACACACACACACACACACACACACACACACACACACACACACACACACACACACACACACACCTGGAGCTCATTAACTTACTCAGTAAAGAGACAGCCCATCATGTTGGTTTAGCCCTATACCCCTCCTGCTGCTGAGGTAAATCTATGTGGATTTAAACAATAGGAACTTCACTCTGCTAATGCGGCTTTAAATCTAAATTAGGCAGAGTTCCCCCTATGTGCCAAGAGAGAGCTGAAACAAATCGTACTTTCTTCCACATAGCTGGCACAGGGGAGCATTTAATTGCAAAACTGCCGACCTAGGCTGTAGGCATGCATATGGCTAACTACAGCTTGACAAGCCTCTCATAGGGCCGTCACTGAATCCCCCTTCATGGGCATGTGTTTCATTTGTTCTGTGGAGATTGAACAATGGCTTAATTGTGTTGTACAGATGCACAGAGTACATTACCCGGTTCATTACAAAACATGCAGCACAGGGGAGTGGAGAGGGAGCGTGTTAAAAGCAAGAGTCAGAAAAAAGAGGTGGATTAAAAAAGAAAGAGTGTAGACTTGCCAAAGTTGTAGCCCCCATCCCCATCGGGTTCTTTCCAGTGGAATTTGTGACTCAAAGATAACTAATCCAGGGTCATTTGGAAAAAATAAGGTCACAGTTGTTAATGCATTCTTGTCCATAAGACTCATAACAACTCATCATTATCAAGTCATGGCATAAGTAAGTTGTCTCTGTATGTATAGTTGCAAGGTTTTTGCTAAGCTGAGCTATGTGGTATATCATTTCTTGATCATCAAATAGGAATATTGGAATATTAATCATATCGAGAGAAGGGCCACACCTGACAATGGAGAAATATAAAAGTAAAGCCATTACACTCATGTAGCTTTGTCCTGATGTGCCCAAACATGCATCTTTTTTTAGTAACCTGTGTTTCCTCTGTTGCCTACGGCAACACGTGTCGTCTCGGTAGCTTTTCACAGCTGTGAATGGCCACCATTTGAAAGGACTCAGGTGTGAACACACACTATTGTACATGAGAAATGGGCATGAACTCCTGTGCTTCAGTGGGATTTGGGATTGTTTCCTGTTTTGAGGTCTGCTGAGAGTGAAATGCAGCCTCGAGGCAAGCTGTCATTGTGAGCGGCAGAGTGAAAAATCGGAATCAGTGCTCTCGCTCTCTTCCTTTGTCTCTCCCTCTCTTTCTTTCTCTCTCTCTTTCTCTGTATAGCCCCGGGGCTTACAAATGAGCTCTGCCACATCTGAGAGGAAAAGAAAAGTATTTCTGATGGCGAGAGGGATTACCTAACACTCTTACAGATTATCCTATCACAGTAGTTACATGTGAATCATCTTTGACTTAATTTGCTTCAGTTCTTTTATATTGCCACATAGCATTTGTTCTTGTTCAGCTTTTACTTGTATGTAGGCTATATTTGTTTATTTATATGTCGATATAGCCTACTTGTTTCTACTTATATAAGGCAAGGTATGGGTCCAAGTAAGAAAAACATGTCTCACAAAAATAGTCTTAAAGGGATAGTTCACTTCAAATTCAAAGTTGGTCAGATGTCATACCTACTATTATGTTCACTATTGGCCAGTGGGCGGCGCTACTATCCACTACACTCACATGGACTTATGCTTCTCATTTCAACACACTTTTTGCTCGTGGAAGCATTTAAATACAACTTTTTGTAGATTGGGATCTATATTGTGCATTGTTGCATTTTGCAAGAATGAAGGTCGCCACTAGGGTGGTCCTATGAGTAAAAAGAGGCACAGGCAGGTAAGGGTTGGGAGGCGGGCCCACTCATGTTCTGTTACTCACACACTCACACAGATGTCCCGCATGTGAAGGGCCCTTTGAAGGGCCTGACTTCCATCCCATGCTTGAGTGATGTCAGCAGGGCTGTGGAAAGATTCCTTTCCTGTCAGGCAGCTTGGCAGGATGTGTAAAGAAAGGGCCGAAAGACAACACCGAGATTAGGCCACTTTTGTCACGGCTCCGTGGCAGACTTTAAAGGCCTTGGCTCGGTTCCCATCACGCAGATTTCTTTTCTCACTCCGCATCCCCTCTTTTCACGGGCGAAGGTAAACATTTGGTGGAAAACCGCTGCCTCTTTTTTTTTGTGCGCTTTTATTTTCGTGGTTTTAAATGGCAGCTTTGTTGTCGCGCAGCCCTAGAACACTCTCAATGTGGATGTGAAAAGACAGAGGTATGCAAACAGAAGGGGGATGTTCTATGCTACTGCCAGGTATCCACAGGTGTGTCTCCTTCATGGACGCCGACTGCATTCACCTGATGGTTCTTTTCATGCACCAACAGTCTAAAGATCGCTGGACACTTTTCCATCATCGCTACACAATTGGTATTTGCACAACTGCCTTGGAATCTGGTAAATGGGTTCACACACTCTTTAAATGGGTTAATGGGTTCACACACTCTCAACCTTAAGCTTTACACGTATAGCATGTCCTCCATGACCGAGACTTAAAGCTTTCCATTCACTGCTATGTCAAATGCATACAGTAGGAAATAGATGTTGATCATAAAGATCACACCCCCACCCCTACCAAAAAAAAAATCATCTTTCATTACTTTAAAAGAAGGTTGAGTAGGCCTACAACACTGACAACTCAGACCAGACAATTCTCATAAAGTCACCACCGCCTCACCCAGTCCTTCTCATCCGCACCATCAACAGCTATGAGCTCAACACCAATGTCTGTCAACAGCACAGGTTGGAGTAATCTGCTTGAATCACACCGCTGAGAGACTTTCAAACCCCTGAGTCCGCACGCAAGAGGTGTTCATCTATCAACTATTACACAAACGCTGACAGTCAGATTAGCTGTTACTCTGACAACCCCTATCCTCTGCAACAGCAAGCAGAATATGCATTTCAAATAGCACATGCAAATGTTTTAGTTTTTTTCCTATATGTCAAGTTGGTTTCCCTGGCTTCTTGTTTTGTTGCTAATCTCTTAATATGGGTTTTTCCCATCATGGCTGCTAAGCCTGTCTGGCTGTCTGGCTGTCTGGCTGTCTGGCTGTCGGTCTGTCTGTCTGTCTGTCTGTCCCTCCTGGCTATTTGTTGCAGCTAGCTGACATGTTATTTCTGCTCTCATTGAGAAAGTCTTACAATAAAAATCTTGCAATAAAAGTCTTGCAATAAAAGTCCCTTTTATAAAAGTACAGCACTATCAACTGCCTTACTAAATATCAAGCACAAGGAGCAGTTAAGAGTTACTATCATTTTAATGGCATTGATAAAATGATTAAAATGTTTTTCCATGAGACAAAAACTTGCTTCCATGTGACAAAAATAATTTTCAACTTAAAAGATGATAGACTGTACAAGATTGTCAATACAAAGATTTCCAATAACATTTTGTATACTTTAACAGCACATACGGTATACATATTGTACATTTGATACGTATTTGCTACATAGCTTACACTGCAACTATAAGACAAAATGTCATCAACTGATGAATTGCTATTTTCTTTTGGATCAAACAATTACCTAATGCCCAATTGTATGGAAAACAAATTATTGATTAAGAAAATAAATTAAACACACATATTGTCTTTTAGAGTCTAGACGATTACTTAGGATTTACATTTTAGGTCAGTTTGACATGGGATATACTATGGTCCAAAAATCCCCCAATAAGAACGCTTGAATTCAACACTACTTTGATCAACAAACTTGGGATAAGTGCATGGATACGTAAATCTGGCAGTCCATTTAGCTTTGACACATAACAAATACTGGGGTTTAGAAACACAGAATACAGAAGTGAAAAATGTGTCTTGAGAACACTTTTCACAGACAATGCAGCAAGGTGACATACTGTATTTTGGTTTTTGGCAAGCTTTTCATCCCACCTCCCTAAAGCTTAAAAGGGTGCCATTACACAAGCAGTCAAAGGCAAATTACACAGTTTCATATAGTGGTCAGAGTTAATACACGCAAATCCAAAATGCAAAGAACAAGAGACAAAAAGGAAGAGGGCCACCTGAGAATTTAAGAGTTGAAATAAGTCCTTTTGTGATTATGGGTACCCGTGAGGTCCGGGTCAGCCAAAACGTACCACTCACAGGGGGAGACAGGACCTTGACCCCCATGCCAGTGCACTGAAAGTCCCAACATTATAATAATAATAATAATAATAATAATAATAATAATAATAATGTATTCTTTACAGTTATTAATACCAGCATCTTTCAGTATCTAAGTTCTTTGTTATAATATAGTGACACACATTGGGCCTTCAGTTCAGACCCCTCCATTACAGGATTTCATACGATTTCCGAGAACTGAGAAGTAATTTTCCAATACATTCCTTCACATACAAATACAACAGACTGTAGACACAATGCCTTTTCAGGTCCTTATCCTTTAACAAAACCTTTCTGAGAAACAGAATACATGCAATCTTTGTTTACTCAGATTCCCATTGTGTCTTTGTTGGTTGACCAGCCTCTGTAGCGTACAGTATGTTCAGTATTCTCATTCAATGCAACTTCTATTCATAAAATCTGCAAGCAGTTTACACGGCACTGTGATCCTTTTGTTGCTCGCTGAGGTTGTGCACCTGACAGAAATGTGGAGCTAATGTACAGTACATTATCCTCTTGGCCCGTTTCCACAGTCACTGAACATTAAAGACAGGCCAGAGACAAGATGGTGTGGTTACAGGAAATGCCGCCATTATCCAGGAAGTAATGACTGTTAATGAGACAGAGCTAACTGTATACATTCACTCACTCCAGCCAATGTGCATGTGTGTAGGTTGCCCCCGGCGCAAGGCTAGAGGAACATAGGATGCTATTTCTCTGCTGTTGGGTTTGATATGAAATGTGTGTTATGAAATATTGCTCTGTGTTGCCTCACATGAGTTCATATGGATTCCTGAATGGCGTTCCCGTGCACCCTGTTCTGTAGGTCATGGAGGAAGATAGCACCTTCTTCCTGGCTTCGTACAGTATATGTATTAGAGAGAGGGATTGTGTTAAAGCAATCCGGCACAGTCTGTTGTGTTGGGCTATAGGCTGGGGGCAGGAGGAGGTGCCGGGAGCCGCCCCAACGCTGCAGAAATGGGGCTATGGTACGTCTGAGTGTCCCCTAACAGGGAAAGTGGCTAGCTAACACTGGTAGTGGATGTGCTGGTGTTGGTGCACTTTGCCGTCCACGTGTGAGTGGGTGTGTGTGTGGATGTCCGTGTAGATCTTTGGGTAGACTTTGGGGATGTGGCCAGAGCCTCCCTGGGCCAGCAGGAGCTGCTGCTGCTGCTGCTGCTGCTGCTGTGCAATATAGTCCTCGTAGGTGAGGGACACGCCCAGGCAGTCTTTGTCTCCACTGGGCGAGGCTGGGGGGCAGCCACGGTCCCGGGGGGGCAGGCGCTGCGAGGCGGGGATGGATTGGGTGATGACCACAGCTCCCGAAGAGAAGTGGCGTTTGGTGTGGCAGAACCAGAGGAGGACTGTGCCCAGGATGAAGACCGCGCCCGCAGGGATGCCTATGATCACAGGCCAGGGCAAGCTGGGGATGCTTGCAGTAGGGACGGGAGGGTGGATGGGCTTTGGGTCTGGGGGGGTAGAGAAGGAGTTATGGGGAGTTATCAACTGCCATGTACAGTAGCTCACAGTAGGGGAATGTATGAGGAGGGGACATCTCAGGAACACATTTAATTTTAGAGAAAAACAGCAAATTTGTCAAATTTTGTCAAAATTCAACATGCATCCATGCAGTTTTTAAAAAGGAAAACGAAAAAGGAAGATGGAGTTCTATCCCCCCTTTCGTATCTTTCCTTACGCAGGAGAAATCATTTACACAGGACAAATTGAAGGAGACTGGCAGGGCAAAAAGGTTGGGACCAAGTATCAAACACTGATTACTGGAGTCGATTGGTTCTCATCTTGAGTACTTGTTTGCATGTTAAATTAAATTTTCTACCCATAGAATGTTTTAATGTTGTATTTTGAAATACAAATAAAGATAGATAAAGCCACTCCAGAGGTAGCCATTGAATATTAGTGTAAGCCATACAAACTGTGGTGCAACACATCAGATAATATGTGTCATTGTGTCTGTATTAAAAAAACATAAATTAATAGTGGAGTAAAAAGTGAAACGTTTTTTAATTAGGCTGTTGAGCCCAATATGAACGGTTGGTGATATGAGTGTATCGAGTTGGTGGCCGTGATGGTATGTCACATGGTTGCGAGTTAATGAGGGTGTCAAATCCAACTCACCTGGCAGCACGGTGAGGTAGGCGCTGCGGAAGCTGTAGCCCATGGTGTTAGCGCCCAGGCAGATGTACATGCCCGCGTCCTCCTCCTTGGCGCGGGTGATGAGCAGCTTGTTGAGGTAGGAGCCGTCGGGCCGCGACCACACCTCGCCCGTAGGCAGCACCACAAAGCGATGGTCGCCCACCTCGATGGTGGAGTTGTATTTGTTCTCGTCCCCAGGTTCCACCCTCTTCAGCCACTGGATGACGGGCTTGACGTCGCTGCGCACCTTGCACTGGAAGGAGGTGGTGCCGCCGTAGTCCACCGTTGTGTTGACTGGATGAGTGCCGGTCAGGATGGGCTTGGAGTTAGTCCTCTCTAAAAGGGCAAATTATTGCTGTGTTCAGAGCTTTTCTGGCTCTCTTTCTCTATGCTACAGGTGAAATAGACTGACGGTTCTGGGTTGAGGGGAAAATGGCACATTTGACATGAGCAAGCACAAGTTTGATTCACTTCCTCCCCTACACTTCTGGGCTTGGTGGTAACATGTGTTTTTTAAGTCAGCACACAGCTGGGATTTAATATGGAGCAGATGGCCCACAGGAGAGAAGCTAGCCAGCTCCTAAACCAACCTCACAGCCTGAGCGTCTCCAACCCAACCAACCTCACAGCTCGAAGCCAACCTTACTAATCTAAACCCAAGCTTACATGTCTAACCCAACATCATTCTATCTCTCATCTAACCAACCTCACATTTCTAACCTAACCTCAACTCCAAAACTCACAAGCTCTTATGTCTCCAACCAAACCAACCTTGTCGCTTCTAACCCAACCTCTTCTTTACCTCTACCTCAACATTCATCATGACCCCGAACCCGATAACGCTGATGAATCAACCAAAAGACCACGTCTACATACAGTACTGGTAAGTAAATGAACCAACTCACGGATGACTTCCACTTTGTAGGTGGCGTTGATCTCCCCGGCACGGTTGGACACGTGGCAGGTGTACTTGCCGCTGTGTTCCGGGGTCAGGCTCTTCAGACTGAGGGTCCATTTCTTCTTACGGCCCTCGCCCACCTCCTCCGGGGTCAGTGGCTTGCTGTCCTTCAGCCACACGATGTCTGGACGGGGGTTCCCGCTCGCCGTGCACTTGAGCCTCACTGAGCTCCCCACGGGCCGAGCGATCACACGCTTCCTCATCTTGGCGGGCTGCGTGAAGCGCGGTCGGACTACGATCAAAGAAAGAAAGCGTGTTGTTGGTGGTGGGGGGGGGGGGGTGGGGGGAGATAATTCACAGGAACGTTTCATTTCACAAGCGATGTGCTCTGGCCACATCAGACACCTATTAAACATGGCAATGAATCACACTGCAGGACATTGACATAATTACGCTCTAATCTGTTTGTTTGACAACGTTATTTTTCTTACACCACTGGATTAATAAACAGGGAGAAAATGTGACAAGATTTGCTTTTAGATCCAAAAGTATTCATTGTGTGGCAGCAGTATTCAGGATAACATAACCCCCTGAAAGGGCGAGCTGAAAAAACAAACACTTTCCCCCTCAAGTTTTACTCAAGCATTGACTTGCTGTATCTGAACTCGGTTGAGACAGCCAATACAAAAAGAAAATACAATAGTGAACTCCAGTCTTTTGATAAGGTTGGGCCTCAGAGTGGAAAGAGCAGATAGAGAGAGGGGGGGGGCTACTGCTACCCAGTGGGACCACTTCACCGCCACACTTCACAGTGCAAAAATACTCATGGCAGCCTGCCTTTGATCAGGGC
Source organism: Argentina silus (assembly GCF_951799395.1). Classification (NCBI taxonomy): domain Eukaryota; kingdom Metazoa; phylum Chordata; class Actinopteri; order Argentiniformes; family Argentinidae; genus Argentina; species Argentina silus. Next base: position 13,967,567 of record NC_139669.1, read on the forward strand.
ACAACATGGCAGCATTCTGCGGCCACTGATGGTGAAGCTCCATACAGGGTCCAAGGGGCCAACCAACAGGAGAGAGAGAGAAAGAGGGAGGGAGGACGGAATGTTTCCCCAATCACACTTCACTCAAATAGCCGTGCTCTCTGGCCTGTCAGAGGCAATTACCAAAGCAAACAGCGCCCTGGTGTGTGTGTGTGTGTGTGGGGTGGTGATGGTGGGGGGAACAGCACATACGCATACGCATACGCTCACACACACACACACACACACACACACACACACACACACACACACACACACACACACACACGCACACACACACAGGGTAGAGTGATGCCAGGTGTGGGCAGATACACTCGGGCCTCTGCAGAACTAGACCCCCTTCCCTGGAGACCGGGCCAGTATACAATACACCCGTGATCTAAATGAGGTACTGTAGTAGGCGGAGATGAAAGCAGAGCTGAAGGTCAGTTAGAGAGAATGTTCTTACCCAGCTTTCCGGACACGTCGGTGGCGTACTCCGCATCTCCTCCCGTCCCTGTGCCGTCCCTCCCAGAGCTAGAGTCATCTACACACAAACAAAGACAAGAGCACCAATGTCAGGATAAATAACTGAAAGGGGAGGAAGGAAGAACAATTTTTCATGCTTAGTTGTTCATTTATTCATCATAGACACAAAAGTCAGCACACAAAGAAAACATGTTTCATCTTGACGTTGTTTGGGATTACAGTACTGTAAACACAGGAATTCAGAGTATCTAACAGCAGGGATGTTGTGATGGATTCATCATGGAGAAACAGGTGCTCAATGATGTAATGATTCAGTTGATGTAACCTCATTTACAGCTTAAGCTGTGTGACCCAATAGGATCGAGCCTAACATGGCTGAGGCCACCAGAGTTAAATTACATCAGAACAGCACCAGAATGCAAAGTGTCCAGTGACATGGGGACCTATAGCTGAAGACCCAGATCATATATCTGCAATATGTCTCCTCATCGCTTGGATCTACCGTCTTCTTCACTCCAGGAGGTTGATGGATTAACAATGATGAGCAATGCCAAACACATCTGCCGTACTTCACGCTAGGGAAACCACTTCAAGATGGGTCCATACTCTCTGAGGAGCTGTTCATCAAGGGGGGGGCAGCCGCAGATTCAGACATCCTATCAGGTTTGACTTGGTAAAGCGACGCATACTTGTCAAAACAAAATTGACTGACTTATCTATTGTTCATCGCCATCTGCACTAGTATTGGGCAGCGCCCGAAAATCTAAATTGAAAACCGATGGTGATGCTTGTGAGGAGGAGAACCCGGAGGGGGTCTGGGACCACCTGCAAGCAGCACCACGCGCCTTGATTTTGCGCCAACGTCTTTAAAAAACCCCCCTTTGGACTGAGTGTTTTGAAATGCAAATAGAAGAAAATGCAGCATCGCGGGGGCTCTTTTTATAGAGTGCTGGCTGGTGTAGAGTATGTGAATAAGTGGTAACTTGAGGTGCTTGTACTCTGGTTACACCAACGTTCTTCTCCCCTGCCGCTCCTCCCTATACCACATGACCGGCATGTTTAGAGCTGGCAGCTCTTTGATGCTGGCGGCAGGAGGGTTTGATCTCCGAGCGTACGTAGTTGAGCACTCTTACAGTACCGGGGCTTGAGCCTCCAGCCGATGGTGGGGGGCGTCTCACTGATGGTAGGGCATCTGACGGCTTCATTATCACTTCGGTGACCCGGTGGTTCTAATCCACCCACTACCACAGTACACATACCTCCAGTGCCTTCACAGCAACACTTGCTTCAATTCAATCCTAGAATAGTGCTTTATCTATCCATCTGTTACAATGGAAATGGTAAACAGTGTTCTCTGCTTTGCTCTCGACCCTCTGAGACAACACACACACACACACACACACACACACACACACACACACACACACACAGACACACACACCTATGCACATTCAAACACTCAAGTCATTATGAGAAGGGCTCTTAGACTGTGTGCTTAAATGTGAACACACGAACATGTTGAAAACCATTTCCATAAAGTTCAGCTGTACTCAATAACAATATGCCCCCTCTTTTGATCAGATCCCTACCTCTAATTGAGTGCCAAATTTCTTGCCTAGGAAAACATACAGTAATATAGCCTCCATGAAACAGCATTAGTTTTCTGATATACATCCAAACATCACTTCATGCCTGCACAAAATCAACTCCCTTCATCCTCCTCCTCCTCTCCTCCTCCTCTCCTCCCTGCCCATCAAAAACTCTGCCTGATTTATGGAAAGTCAAACAAAGACGTGCAGTATGAGGGTTGTCAAGTTTCTCAATAAAACAAACTCCTTCCCCCCCCCCCTTTCTTCAGGGGGAAAATGGCACAACAGCGTGCTACATTTCACACATTTACTGACTAGGCGCTGTGAGACAGGCCTGTTTGTCTAACCCCCTGCGTGTATTTACTTTCATGTCTGCATAGCCAGCGGCAGCGCGAGAAGGGCCCGCTTCAGAAATATGAATCCTCGATTCCGGTTCGGGGCCTCTGTTTTTCCGAAAAGGGTTGTGTCCTTCGATGATTTCAATTTTGAGACACTGGATCTCAGGACAGGTCTAGTAGTGAGAGGGTGGGTCAGTGGTCGCTTTTACTCACTGGAAGTTGAGACTACAGCATTAGAGGTGAATTGTATTTCTATGGTTGACATCAGGCCAACTCTTCACAGTTCAAATGTGGCTAACACTGAAGGGCTATAAAGATCCCTCAATCCAAAGTTGGCCATATCGAGTGGCCAGAATCACCACAATCACTTCAATAGCCATATACACAGAGATAGTTGGACTCTAAGTGCATTATTACCCCGACTTAAAACACTGTGATTCAATCAAACTATCAGGCGCCTAGTCCCCCCCTCAGATCCAAACAAATAATATTTCTTCTGAAGCCACACTTATTACTCTGTCATCTTTTTGTCCTTCAGAGCGAAACAGGAGAGCGAAACTGGATAGTGACTGTTATTCTAGCTCCATACATTCAAAGACAGAACTGGTGAGGATTGACAGTCTACAGAGGCTAGAGCTGCATAGCTACAGCCTTCACCCCGCTCCCCCCCACGTCCCGTCCGAAGATCTGATTTACACTACTGCAGCGTGTAGCTTATGGAAACCATTACAGTTTCTGCTGTTACACGGCCTAAACTGGGTAGATTTACGAGCCATGGCCCGGGCTCAGACGTTACTACATAACCCCAGCACTACCCCAGCCACACAAAGGAATGGACACCGTGGAGAGGAGGACAGATTAACAACCTGTTGAGCATATTTACAGTCCAAAAATCGCACAGATGCATCTTTGAGGCGCTAACATTTTTCAAAGTTCATTAAATGTTGGACTGATCCCAGGCTATTTGAATGTTGACGTTTCACATATGATTCTCGTGTGGGAGTTTTAATGGCTGAACTGTGTACTGCTTTATTGCCTAAAGACTCAGTTTACACAAGCCTCTCACAAATCCTTTTCTCCCTCACTTTCTCTGGAGTGTCTTGAAGATGAAAGAGACGTGGTAACCTAAACATCTTCTTCTGATATGTTGTAAAACATTCCTTTTCATGACTCTCTCCACCTGATAGCAGTTTCGTTGAAACTGAAATTCTCATACACTGCGCCAAGACAGCTAGGTTTATGACTAACACTATTAACACATGTAATTACATGTAACAGTTTCTAAGATCCATCTACGAAATATGAACATGCCTCAATATTCTGTGAATTGCTTCCAGCTTTGGCTCCTTCCATAAGGTAATCCATGTGCATGGGGTGATTACCCAGACTCCCTTGCTCTCTGGCATCAGTCCTAGCGAGGAGGCGTGGGGCAGATTTAGGGAGGCCTTATTTTGCGGTGCGCAGGACTGACCCGGCATTAAGCATTTCCTCTTCTCTTTTAGGGATTACCGGCGCAGAAGGGGGAAACTCGGACCACACGACGTCCTGTCCCTGGGGATTCTGGGACGAGAGCAACAGAGAGCTCAGCTGGATGGAGAATTAGGCCAAAACTAGCAGAGGTTCGGGCACTGGACTCTTGGCCCCTAGGCTATCTGTTGTGATCACTATGACCCTGTTACCCAGACCTAGATTAAGCCTAGTTCTAGACCCAAAAATATGGAGAGTCTCCACTACAGTATGAATCTGGGCTCAAGACAAACGGCCTAATGACACTCTGTAAGGGCCAGTTTCCTGGACAGATTAGGCCCACGCCTAGAAGAGCATCTTCAATGTATAGTCTCCATTGAAAATTTGACTTTTAAAGCCTAGAATTTAGGATTAATCTGTGTCTGAAAAACTGGCCCAAAGTTTGAACGTACTGTATGGACAGCTGTAGCACGAGTAGCCTGTTGTCCGGAATAAATAAAACCTATTTCCAGAAGCAGATGATTGTTAATCTAATACATCCCATGTAGTGGAAACAGCATCAAACACTCATCAAGAATCAACATCTGTACTCCAAGATGATAGCCAGTCTAGTGCCGCATAGTTGTGGTTCAGTTAGGAGCTGGACCACAAAACTGCTCTGCAAGTCATTTTCCCTTACTCAGATAAAACACCACAAGATAAACGCCTGCTGTTATAACGAGTCAGCCCCCCCTACAAAGGCCAACTGTGTATGTACTTTATAGGTTCAGAAACAAACAGAGCAGTTCAGGAGTCTATAGGATTGAGACAACACAGGTTCAGCTTCTTATGTTTAAAGTCAAGGCAACAGAGAAGGCTATAGAATTTCACTGATTATACCAAGTTCTTTGAGACAAAATGAAAACACAGCTTTTGTGCATAGTGTGTGTGTGTATGTGTGTGTGTGTGTGTGTGTGTGTGTGTGTGTGTGTGTATGTGTATGTGTATGTGTATGTGTGTGTGTGTGTGTGTGTGTGTGTGTGTGTGTGTGTGTGCGTGCGTGCGTGCGTGCGTGCGTGCGTGCGTGTGCGCGTGTGTTTCTAACTCCAGGCAGAGCTCTGTACTTCCTCGTGTCGGCCCTGTGTTTGATCTTCTGCCATCAACGGGCTCTGTAGTCTAATTGTGGCCACCTGTGTGAGGGGAAAGAGGACCTGCTCCACCTCCGTTTCCATTGAGGGCCACAGAGTTCAACACACACAGGCAGACACACACACACATGCTGTGACCACACTCCGCACTGTCCTTGAGTGTCATTTTTGGGGGAAAAAAGATCCCTTTGTTGTATGACATAGTGTAGTGTGAGGGGAAGTAAGGTACGTGTTTTTTTCCAGAAGGTGTTGCAAAACTGGTCTACTGGTTAGTGTCGGTGTGACATAGCCCGTCAGAACCCCTTTGGCCTCGAACCGTCTCTGACAGGTTCTGATTGCGGAGGGGTGCTCCATACCATGTGTGTGTAAGAGATGAGCAGCAGGTGACCACTAGGGGGAGATGATGTCTGATTAGGTATTACACTGCCCTTTGGCAATTATAGTAAGAGGATGTCTGCTGTTTGAACCAGTACAGTCAGTGCAGCTTTTGGCAGACAAAACACTTCTCTCTTGTTCAATGTTGTCCAAATACACAATATATAATTAATGTGCTACTTATTAAATGGAGCTTTGCAAATCCATTCCTGTTCACCACTGATGTGCTTTTCCAGGGTTACTGTTACATTTCTGCAGGGGAGGCTGGTGGAGGTAGAAATCGGAGGACGGGCTTATTGTAATGCATGGAATGGAATGAGGAATGGTATCAAATGTGCGTGTTTGATACCATTCCTCATTCCAATCCATGCATTTCAATGAGCCCGTCCTCCACCAGCCTCGGCTGATTCCTGGATCTCTTACTCTAATGGATCTTTAAATGGCATGCCATTGCAAGGCACATTTATTTTCTTACGGACCATTGCAAATGGATGGTGGGTTTGATTATTGAGATGAAAATGGAGAAAAATGAACACCAAAAACAAACAAAAAAATCCTCATGAACATTACCAAGTCGAAATATAATGTCAACATTGGCTAAAATAACATCTCGCAGTACAAGTGCTTCCATCCAATTGGTCATAAATGTCAAGTGCGATGCATTTTATATGTTCTGAGACCTGCAGTTAAGTATCGTGTTCTGTGTGTATCCGCACTAAAAAAGCCTGTTTTAGTTCACTGTTCAGACCTTGGTTTCTGCCTGACTTGGAAAGCACATTTTCCTCATGCCTGCGTGCAGGGGGCTGCTTCATATCATGTTCACACTTCATTTACTCAGGGTCAAAAATCCAAAGATTTGCCTAAAATGGGTATGGATGGGCTGGAGGAGATACCATGCAACCCTGAACCCCCTGACCCCCCCCCGCATTAGGGTGATGGACTGATCCACCAAGGACTCACATGGATCCACTTTGAAGGAGGGGACTTACTGGATTCCACAGAGCTCTACTCAACAGGCAAGCCTTTGGTTCAACTCACAGAAGACAGTGAACACGCACTGGGACAAGGATGTGCTTTTGTATCCACACACACAGGTCTGTGTCTGTCTCTTGGACTGTTCCCAGAACAGTGGCCTCTGCCTCTGCCTCTGCCACTCAACCATTCTCTCTGAGCTAATAACATGTGTCCACTTAATGCACTTTTCTAGGACCCAAAGTCCCTCTGGAGAAAAAGTGATGATGAGGATGATGATTATGATGGAGGCAGAGGATGATGATCTTGCTAACAACCCTCCTCATACAGTATGTGTATGAGTGGCTGTGTGTGTGTCGTGAGATTCCCAGTTGTCTTCAGAGGTGCTGCTCAGTGTGTCTCCCTGACGGTCTCTCCTTCTCTCCGACTGTCCCGTCCCGCTCATCTTCACAGCTGCTTCACTGTAACTCTAGCAAACATCAAGGCCAGGATGGGGCTTTACCCAATTAACATATCTCACATATTGATCGCCCCGCGCTCCCTTTGAAACCGACACTCCTGGCGGACACCCTTGCACTTTGAACTCACTCTCTCTCTCTCCTCTTATTCTCTCTCTTCCTCTCTCCCTCTCTCTCTCTAAGCTTCAGTCCAAATCACTTGAACATATCAAGGATCCGTACAAGGAATGAGGTTTGGGGTTCCTGTTACCGAGAAATGAGAGACCATTCGGAGAAAGGGGGAACAAACTGTATAGTAACATCCCCCTTACATCTACAATAAGATTGGGAATACTTAAACTGGTAATGCAATAACGGTCATTTCAATTGCATTAGAACAATAGTATTGATACAAACAAACACATATGCACACCAGTGGAGGCTACCCGTCCACAAGTGTTTGATACCATTCCTCATTCTATTCCATGCATTACAATGAGCCCTTCCGATTTTTTACCTCCACCAGCCTCCACTGACGCCCACTGTATGTCAAGCAAGAAAAGCACAATGCAAACAAAGGCCTACAAAACTGCAAATCCAGTAGTTGGACATACTGTACATATCTTACAATCTTTTATGGAATGCGAAACTGATTTATGCAACCTGCACTTCAAAGTCAACACTCACCCAAAGAGTATAAGCCATTAGGCTAAAATATCTGTCTTCCTTTACTGTGTAGACGTTATTGCTGACCGCGTCCCTTAGATGAACGAGTATTTATAGACTAACCCATAGACTAACCCATCATATTTCACAATCCTACGCCCATTCTGAATTACTCACAATATAACTCCAGAGTTAGACAGTGGAGGAGGAGAGGGGGGCTGAGTCGAGTGAATTCTACTTTGTGGTTTCTGCATGATTTCCATGTTTACAAAGTCTTACTCCTTCTCTTTCCCCGTGTGACAGCAACCTTACTCTTGTCAAACGAAAACAGTATATACTCAAGAAGTCACGCTCACTTAGATCTAAGTGGAGGTTTAACACCACATCAAAAGTGGAATTCTCACTCACGGAAAATGTCTTCGCCACGAAGATGCACCTTGATAATTCAGGATAATTCAAATGTCTTTTGTTGAGATTAATTCTAAACGATTTGAGTGAATAACACACGCAGACACTGAATGAGCATAAAATGTTGAATGTAGTCAGGGCAGAGGAATGTGAAAAACAAGGCTTCGTTCCCGTTGACTCAAGCTATCACTTTCAACACAATGTCCTGCTGATCAAACTGACTTCCGATAGCAGAGGCGCCCTGGAATGATTTCGATGTTTGTGTAACAGCTAAAGGGGGTAATCACACAGCTATAGGCCTACTCACTCACACTCAGATACGGCATGGCAACTTAAAAAAAGGGAGAGCTTTGTACAAAAATGTTAAGAAATAAAAGTAATCTCTGAATTTATAGTGGAATGTGATAAACTGAAACTGAAAGTTTTTAGTTTCTATGTAAATGTCTTGGTTTAGACATCTAATGGAACGTGAAATTTGCTGCTTATATACCCCCCTTCTAAATAAAGGAGACAGAATCAAAAGACCATTGTTTAGCCGATGGGGATGGGGAATCTGATGGGGAATCTGTGCACGGACAAATGGAGACTAAAGGAAATTCAGACAATGCATTGTCATGTCCTCATTACTGATCAAAGTGGCTCCAGTGGTCCTTGGGCATTTCTTGGGGGGGACAAACATTACACGAACAGAAGAGTCCGAAAAAGGAACATTATGCAGAATTGGTGTTGTGCTTTGATGGAAGAACGAAGCAAGCGGACAAAACTTCTGCAAAACTTCAAAAGAAACCTTTCGTGAGCACCGCTCTCTCTCTCTCTCTCTCTCTCTCTCTCTCTCTGTCTGTCTCTTCAAACATACTAATTGGCATGCCTATTCTGACCTGTCCACACTCCACTTGTTTCTCTTCTTTTCAGTTTGGACCACTGCAGAGGTTGGGGCTCATAATCACCCGCTATAATCACAAAGGACGACAAGCACAGGACAAAAAAAAAAAAATTCTAATGAGAAAAGATTCCTCCACCATACAACCTTAACCACCACAGCGAGGCTATTATGGGCTTTTAGAAAAGTGGGGGGGAAACTCGGAGTAGGTGTTCGGCTGCTGGGCTCAAAGAGAGGAGAGGCCCCTCCCTCGGTGGGCCAAGCCCAGCTACCTCCTCAGGGGAACAATGCTGGACAATCTTAATCCTCAGCGCCACATAATGAGCTGTAAGCTTTCCTTTCAGCACAGAAATGTCGCCCTGCTTACCGCTCTGATCACAGACAAATGCCCCCAGTCCTATTCAGAGCCTCAGAACCACCTCCTCGCTGCACCTCTCGGCTCTTCTCCTCTCTCTGTCCTGAAGTGCTGGAGGGGATGGTTAAAGTTTGAGTGCGGTACCCCCGTGAGAATGGAGGGAACTCGTTTTCATCAATGTAAGGTATGCGTTGGAGGGCTCTCGCTGCCCCTGCTTAGATGTCAATGGCGGCTAATGCTTAGATGTTGATGGGCTTTTGTTGGCGTACGATTCTCACAGTGCCATCGCGTTGGCAAGGAAGGCCCACGGTGGAGGTGGCCGACAGGACAGATAGACAATTTCCCCCCTCTCGTTCCCTCAATGTTCCCAGCAAGCTCCCCCCCACACACACACCTACCCTCCTACAACATTTGGTGAGAGGTTACTGAGAACATATAAAAAAGACCTAGCATGCTAACAGCATGACAAATTAATGCTTTCACAAAGCATTTCAGCCCCACATTGTGGATACTTAAGATCCATTAAGTAGGGTTTGAGTGAGCTTGACTTACCCTGGCCCATTTTAACACATACAACAGCCGCCCCCAGACTCAAACAGAGCATGAAGGCAAACAGAAGAAGGGAAAAAGAAAAACAAAAGGCCGAAACCAATTCAACTCCTGAGAGAAAGGAGACGTCCAACTGCAGCTGAAGCATGTAGCGCTCCGACGGAGAAGCCTTTCTTCCCTTTGAGCGCTGAGGTTGAGAGGGCCCTGGTCTGAGGAATCCATTAAAGCAGAATGACAGCTAATCGGCTTAAGGAGAGCGGATCTGTGGCCGGCCCCAAATGAAAGGTTTGGGGTCCCAAAACTGCATGTTACAGTTAAGCTCCCCACTGGAGCTGCTAGAGCACCCCCCTGGGGGGAGACAAACGACTGGCCACTTCAGGGGATGATGGGACAATTACGCGTTACAAATTAATAAGCCTACTAAACAACCGGGGAAAGCCCCACTCCCTGGGACAGCCAACACAACCCAGAGCAATGCATTGCATCTACGTTTTTGAGGAGCATTCACATGTAAAAGAATTAGGCATTTCAAAGCCTTCAGAGAACAGCGATTTCTTGAGCTCCAGATTTTCATTTGTATCAACGTCTAGCAGTCTGCTCAGTCCAGTCAAATAGACCGTGACTAATTTCTTCTCGTTTTTCTCGCATTTTGCTGTTTCGGCATTTGCTTGATCTGGTTTCCGTTACTCTTGGTTGGCGAAACGTTGCAGAAGGATGATGTGGGGTCTTTTGCCTCACACCCCTCTCTAAAACCCACAGGAACAGGCAGGCGTGAAATGGAGGTCAGGGCCCCGTGTTGGGGGGTTAGGGGTTTGGTTGGGGGGGGGCTCTGTCCCTGTCTCGCTGCCTCACTCACCGGTCTGTTTGTGTTTTCCTTTCCGGCCCTTTGAATAACTGCCTGCAAATAGCTTTGAAATCCGAACCCTCCCACTCCCACCTGTGGCATGGCAACCCCTCTGAACTGCCATGTTTACATTTCTGACTGTCCTTTTAAAATGGCATCTTCCTTTTCCTCAGCACTGTTTCCGGAAGAGTCTGTGTCTCCAACAACATGATGGGTAACCAGCAATAGTTATCAGTGTTGTTGGGGATAGTAGAGGTTCAGTTGGCCACAACCAGCCAGAACTGCTCAACATAGACAACATTACCATGTTCTAGTGGTCATCAATCAACCAGCATTATCTGTGCACTATGCGTACCTTGCACAAAAAAATACTCCATCAACACATGGTAGAAGATACCATTATTCATTTACATTAAAATGTTTACCATTCCTTGTGTACAGGTATAATGGTAGTTCAGCAATATTGCAAGTTCTTAAAAAACAACTGAAGGGCTGAAAAGCACTTTCTGGCACAGTACAAAACACCCAACACAAATGGGTCAGTGAGTTCTAACACAAAGAAGAGCAGAGGGCTCTTTCCACTAGGATTCCTGCAGCTCAGATTCTCTGATTCCCTCGTTCCACTTGGTGCTCCCTCGCTGCCTGCCACTCAGAGCCTGACCCACCCCCCAGGCTGGTGGACACATGGCCACTGGAGATCAGTGAAGCACAAGTGAAGACTAATTTACCCATGCCGCCACACGCCACAAAGGCCCTGCTTACCGAATGAAGGGGAGACAGGCAGGAGGGTTGGGAGTCAACATTCAACATCAGAGAGACGCTTTCTAGCTCCAACTATCCCAAAGCCAAGCTGTCTTACCCCCCAAAACCTCTCTATAAGTCCGCCAGTCATTTGCTGTCCTGTCCCACCTCTGGTTATGGTAGGGGGCTGGGCTAGTTCAATACTGGACGCGTTCCAAAAACAAAGACTACTATGAAGGCAGCGCTATCATGCAGGTTTCTTGTTAACATATGTCTCAACTCAAATCATCAAATATTCAGTCAAAATAAATATTTTCCCTTCCAAATCAAATAAGAAAAACACAAAAATGGACCAAAATTATCCATGCATTTTTGCAAAATTACAGTAAAAGCCGTTTGTAACTTGACCACAGGATCTGAGTGCAGACCGTGGAAATGTAAAGTCCACAACCCTCAGCCCTCAGCTGTGAGAGACGGCGAGAACGAGAGCGAGGCCAGGGGTGGCTGTACTGTTTGAGGCGCTACTCTCGGGCCTCTGTCTACTCTCTGATGAGACTCCAGATTTCTCAATTAAACTGCAGAAACCTGAGTCAGTGCCTCCAAGCTTCTTTTCAATTTATTCGCCATCTAATGGGATATCATGGAGAGAGCAGGAGAGCACCCCTGAAGGTCACCATATAGCTGGTAATATGATCTGTTTTCTTAAGTTCTGCTCCGAGACAGCTGTGGAATCTGACACTTGCGTCATGGTGCGGAGAGCGAGGAGATTAAGGAGAACAGGCCGGCCCCCGAGTTTGCTTCCACTTCATTTACCTTTGAGCTCAAACTAACATGTCTTTCTCCCTGTGTGTTGTTTCAGTACAGACACAAGGTCTGCGCACTGTGAAACATGGATACATTCTGCCTGTACAGACAGGAATAGGCTGAAAATTACAATGAGTAAGATCCATGTGACCATGCACTACATGTCCCTGAAAGTTGTCTACGATTTGCAGTAACAGCTACATCTCAAAAGATATTAAAAAATGCACGCAGCACATGTAACCTAACAAATAGTGTGTAATTGACTTCAATGTATATCCTGTGAGTGCATGGACCTATAACTGCATCACATATTTCAGTAGCCTACTTTCGGTAATACTCTCACAAACAATGCATACCAGTGGGGCAGTTAAAGTGTCTATCACTGTTGTCCACAGCACGGATGAATGAAGACAGACATATAGAGGGCAGAGAGAGAGTGACATTGACCCTTGACCCCCTCTATCGCCAGTGTAAACAGCGATTACGCCAGCCTTGCCAGTCTGTCAGTCGGAAAGCAGTCTCATTCTGGCTCAACAGGAACACATGGCCAGTGGCACAGACAGACTTATCATTAAAAAGTACAGTAACTGTTTGTAAATGACTTATAACAAATGATCATTCATTTGTAAAGTAGTTATAAATAATTTAGAATGGGCACCTTAATGTAAAGTGTTACTGTAATGGGTAAAATAATAGTAATACTAGATCAATCAGGAGCACCCAAGTATGGAACTCAAAATGTGTTCCTTGAGCACAAACAACTTGTGAATTGAAAGAGCCATGCAAGCCAGTTTTGCTTCCTGGCTTTTCTTGAATTTTTTTTTTTTAAAAGAATGGATGCAGCGGGTGGTGATGTTAGACATTCACGGAGCTATTTTGTAAAGTTACTCAAGATATAGCTCGAAGCAATTCTCAATAAAATGTGTTGAAAGGTTATTTGACTCAGTCGCAAAAAAGCCGGTGAAGGGGTTTTGGAAGGTTATATTTGAGCAATAACATTGTTCAGCACCAGGATGTCATATATCAGCTAAAAAACATCACAATGACTAATGTGGGCCTTGAAGGGGTATGTTCGTCCCTGTCTGTCGGCTCTGACCAACACTCAGGAAGCTTACCCTGGTGAACCTCTGAAAAGAAAAACAGTGTGTCACGGGTAAAGGTTATCACTTCCGAAGTAGCCTCCACCCATAGACCATCCCCTTGAGCAGCAAGGCAAACAACCTTTCCCCATGTGGTAGAATACCTTCAATTACTACAATAGCAAGAGAACAAAAACATATTGTATGTATTGTAATGTATGTACTGTATGACAGGCTTTATGAACAATTCTGATGTATGCATTTTCTTTTATAACATAAATGACAAAAAAACTTGAACTTTCTAGCTTAGCACTAGACAAATACAGTAGATACAGTATCTGTCTCCTTATTCATCTCAGGCTAAGATCACTACCAGATGTTGGCGCAGTTCAAGCTTCTAGCGCCAGAGCAAGCTGCAAAAATCACCATAAATTGAGTCAAAGTCACTTCCAACAAACTTCCAACACATCTCTATCCTACGCTGGCTTCTAGTCATGCTTGTATTGTCATCGCATCAGAACAATAAATCCAGTATCACACATCTCATCCTGCAGTATTCAGCTTCATAAGGTATGGTATAGGCTGCTATGAGTCCACTCGTACGAAACAGACCTCAGTCAAATACAGTATACCAGATACTTGAAAGTATCTGAAGTGTGCTTGACTTAGCTTTGAGTTTGCATGTTTGGGACTTGTCCATTGGGTCATCGACCCAGCCAAACTAAATCAAGCGCAGCTCCAAGTTTCGGGTATTTTTGACCTATAAGTATTTGACTCAGGTTTGGTATGAAACTATTCTCGACCACACAGCAC
>NC_139669.1:13986517-13989017 GCF_951799395.1 Argentina silus
CTCAGGGAAATGTATTTGATTGGACAAATATGGAAAACAATCAGAAATGTATTTCTGGTGTTCTACTAGGCATTGGTAGAGATTTATAGATCTGGTCAAAAATATTTGAGGTGTGGTTTATTTGGCTAACCAATATAGTAATTCCAAATGTGCAAACACTGCCTACTAGGCATGCCTGGCTTAATCAAGCATACCTTAAGTACTATAGAAAAGAAAAAGAATAAGGGCTATTTTGAGTGATCCAGGTTCTGACACAGCTTCAAACTCAACCGAGAGAGCAGTTTCAGCCAATAGAAAACAACAACCTTGAACAGTAGCTGGTGTGCTCTGATTGGAGGATTAGCAAACAGAGTGTCTGTGAGGGAACGTTACGATGGAGCGAAGGGAGGGAGGGAATTTGAGGGGGTGATTTACCGAGGGAGATAGTATAAAAAGAAGAGAAGGAGAATGAGTAGGAGCGAGGGATGAAGGCAAAGAGAAAGACGGAGAAGGGGATTTGCTTTATCTTTGGTCTTCTGTTTCATGTTTATTCTCTCCTCTTAAATAAAGACTATGGGAGAAGTTTAGTTTCAGCATTCTGTAACAGATTCTTGTGAGCAGCATGTCTGAATCCAGGCTTATCTTACACCATAAATCACATTCGGCAGATGCACAGAGACATTTACACCCAGTTCAGACCCTGGCCACAGGGTTATTGTAGCTTTACTGCATCGTAACTTGCACATCTAGAACCCCTCATGCTGCCAATCATGAGATGGAGAGAGACAGAGAAAGAGAGAGAGAGAGAGAGAGAGAGAGAAAGAGGAAGGGGAAGGGGGGAGGGGGATTTGGAGAAGAGAGAGGGGTGAGAGAGTAAGGGAAAGAGAGCGAGAGAGAGTGAGAGGTAAAGCAAGATAAAGTGAGAGAGACAGGGCATGGGGGGAAAGACGGAGGAAGGGAGGGAGGGATTGTGCCAGTGTCTCCTTCCCCTTGCTATTGCCCAGCTAGCCTCTCATGTGGTTAGAGTTAGCCACCCGTAGCGCTGTTTCTACCTGTGGTGCGAGGCTTCCCCAGCCCACACACTACATGGCTCACTCCCTGTCGGAGGCTGGAGGCAGGAAATTGATAGTGTCACTGTTTATGTCTGTGGGGAAATGGTAACCGCTGTCCGTTGTCAGCTAGCCACGTCGCCCAAGCCCAGATCCTCAGCTACTGGGCTAATATTTGTGTTGTTTTTTTGTCCTAATCTTACTATCCTGTTAGTGTCACCATCACTCATATAGTTGTTTTTGTTCTGCTCAATTGTTGCAGTCTAGCAGTTTTATTTCGTTTTTTTATGGGTCTTTTATTTACTATTTTATAGTGAGACTTTAAATAAAGTTTGATTTGATCTGGTCTCACTTTATTTTGGGTACCAGTCCCACTACGATGTTAATGTGCATGATCGTTCCACCAAAGGGTTAAAAGCATATTTTATTTACTATTTTACAGGACATGTCCTCAGGAACAGCCAGAGCTCATTCCTCGATTCTGCGACTCACGCTCACGGCGGTTAGCATAAAGCTAATTCCGGATTTGATTCATATGACGGGCATGAAATACTGCCTGACGGGCCTTGTCATGAGAAACATATGTGGAAAACGATAGGCAGTCATTTAGGTTGGTGTCAACCTGTTATTTGGTGGCGAGTTAGAGCCCGTTTTGGCTCACAGTTGAAAGTAGTGATCTCGCCCACTGTTCCGCTTTTACAGTCACGCCCTCCTGTCATGTTCAGTCATCTCGAAATCTGTCCCAGCCAATCATTTCACAGAAAAACGAGAGGGAGGGGTATGTCCACTACGCTGTCCTGCCATGGGCACACCGCTGTGAGAGAGAGTGAGAGAGTGGTGGACATTTTTAATAGGTTGAAAGTGTAAAAAATAAATTAGTCACAGTCAGCCCTTTTCTCCACCCTCCACCCCTGCCCCCAACCTTCCGACCTACCTCCCTCCTTTCTTCTACCGCATGGCTTTCTCATCAGACGCAACCTCAAGTAAAACCTTCCTGGTTGGACTTTCTCACAGATTGAAATCTCATTCTCTCTCTGCGTGGAGGCCTGTAGTCCCATATGCCTCTGTCTCTCGCTTTCTCTCTTCATCTCCCTCACTCTCTCTAGCCATCTCCCCCTCTCTCTCTCTCTCCCCCCCTGCTGATTTACGGCTGGCCTGCTCCTGCTCTGGGCCTTCTGTTTGACTGAGAGAGGCCCAGAGCCAGGGCCCGGCAAGAACCGCACCATGACCGCGACCGCACCTCCCCAAGATCACAGGAGCGAGACCCAAACTGCAACTCCACACTTTCACCAGTTAACCTCCTGCCTTTCCAGTCCCCTTCTTTCTCTTCTGACCAAAGTGATGAATTGAACATACAACAGACAGCTCTCAGAGGAGCTCAGCCGACTCCTGCAGCCATGGATGGAGTTAGTAGAATACCTTTTAATCTCTCTCTGGGGGAATGAAACAGAAACGACCTGAAAGACTTCTTT
>NC_139669.1:13991517-13994017 GCF_951799395.1 Argentina silus
AAGGAATTTTGCGGAGGCCCTCCTTAATTACATAATAATGCTGAGAAAAATAGCTGCAATCCATACAGTGCATGGTGTAAGGCTGCTGGATAGCATTGCCTTCACGTTGGCTACATGGTAGCAATGCTAGGGAGATAGGCAGAGAGAGGGAAGGATAGAGGGGGGAAGAGAGAGAGAGGGGGAAGAGAGTGAAAGAGAGGAAGAGAGGAGAGAGAGAGTGAGATATATATATATATATATAGAGAGAGAGAGAGAGACAGAGAGAGAGAGAGTGAGTGAGATATATATATATATATATATATATATATATATATATATATAGAGAGAGAGAGAGAGAGAGAGAAAGAGAGACAGAGAGAGAGAGGGATGAGAGTGAGTGAGTGAGTGAGTGAGTGAGTGAGTGAGTGAGTGAGTAGCCCAGTTCTGGCGGAGGGCCTCAGTGTTAGCACCGTGTTCTGGGAAAGCCGAGGGGTGTTGGGCACTGAGTGGATCATGTTGCCACGCCGACCAGTCAGCAGATTCCGCAGAGTCTTTAAAGTTCCCCTAGCTGTGTTCAGGAGGGGGGCGAGGTCCGCACGACAGAGTGGCACGCAAAATTAACCATCAGTGCCAATGACGTTCCTACACTTCTCACTCATGTCTGTCATGTCTAATGTTTGAATGGGGTAGTCAGCCAGACATATAGAGACATATTCAGAGAGTTAGGTCATCTTTTATACCGAACCCCATGTTAGTCTTGTAAAGTGTCTTTGAGTGTTTTGAAAAGCACTATACAAATAAAATTGATTATTATTATTATTATTAATGCACTGCTGTATATTATATATGGCCCTGGGTAAAGCTTCTTTACTGCCTTGGTGAGGAGTTGAAAACATGTACAAAAGTCCAGGGCAGTAGAAAAAACAAGTTTTTCGAAGTCAGAGACTCATCTCCATCGTGGTTCTTGTGAACTAAGACAGGTGACGTGGCAATAGTCTGTTCTACAGTTGGCATTTTAGTAAGAGATGTCACCATGAGAACCCTGGGCAGGACTCTGACCAGACAGACACTCACAGTCCTTTCTCAATAATACCACAGTCCAAACTCCATTGTCCTCCCAGCTCTGGGGTAATGGATGCCAGTTAGCTGAGAACTGGATGAAACCCAGCGCCCCGCAATTATCACTTGTTTTGTCCGAAGAATCTATTCATCTGCAAGCGCACCTGTCTTTTCAGGAGCAAAAAAAAACTAAAAACGATTGAAAACTAAAACAAATGTTGCAATAAGGGAGTGAGTGGGAAAAAAAAGTTTCAGGAGCGTTTGAGAGAAAAACGTCCAACCAAAAAGCCAAGAACCTGAGGGAGGTTTTTTTTTAATGGACAGCATTCTTCCAAAGGTTATAAAGTCTTTTACTGGAACCCAGTGGAAGAAAACTTGGGCTCGAATGACAATTATCCAGATGTATTGGAAGGGAAAGGAGCGATAAAAAAATCCAACCAACATAAAGTGTGTAGCCTAGATAATACCCATTCCCAAGCCTGTGACCTGAGTCTGCAAGAGAGAGGGAAGGAGCGCACGCACACACACACACACACACACACACACACACACACACACGCGCGCGCACACACAGACACACACACAGACACAGACACACACACACACACACACACACACACACACACACACCTTATTTTACACTACCACTATGGGGGCTTTAAACATTATTTCACTTGGGGGTGGCTAAAAATGACCTCCGTAAAGAAACCATCCCCCTCACCAGCTGCAATCAATTGGTAGGCAATAACATCGCTCACAGGACCAGGGCTCAAGGACTGACTGAGGTAAATAAATTATACAATGTAAGTTAAAAGTATTGTAGAGAAAAGAGCACTGCGTGGGGGTAAACACTGCATCCAAAGTTGTAATGAAAGTGCTCTTTGATTTAAGGGTCAACAACGGTGCACACACACACACACACGCGCACACACACACACACACCCAACCATAGAACGAGGATGGAAAAACAGGAGGCTATAAATGGTCAGCATTTCTGTGTGTCGCTGTCAACACAGTACTGTAGAGTCTTGGGTCCAGGAAGAGCTGGTCCTGTAATGAACAGCACTGAACTGTCTGCAGCTTGTCTTATAATGATGTTGAGCCAGAGACGTAATGAAACATATCTTCTTTATGTGTTGTTGGTATATCTGAATTATGGAGATTTATCTTATGGAGAGGTGATGAATGGCAGAATCAAGGCCTCAGTTAGGCCTATAAGTGTGTGTGTGTGTGTGTGTGTGTGTGTGTGTGTGTGTGTGTGTGTGTGTGTGTGTGTGTGTGTGTGTGTGTGTGTGTGTGTGTGTGCGCGCTCCTCTCCATAGACACAGAACTGATATCAGGGAGGTTAATGTGTAACAGCAGCTGCCTCCAGCTCACTGATAGTGGCCAGTCTAGCCCTCGGCTCAAGCCGGCTATGTCACACTGGGCTTTATCTACGAAGCACATGCCGCTTACTTCCCCC